>NW_026638402.1:0-3882 GCF_028554395.1 Pezoporus wallicus | reverse complement strand
TTTCCTTTTCTTACTATTTTTCTCAATTCTTTCCTGTTTTCAGACTTTTTTGTCCATTTATAACTCTTTTTGCCCTTTTCTAACAAATTTAAGCCTTTTTCTCCCGTTTCTTCCCCTATCTTGTCACTTTCATAGATGTTTTAAGCCACTTTTGCCCATTTCTAACCCATTTTTGCCCATTTCTAAGTCATTTTAAGCCTTTTTTCATTTTCTTTTCTAACTCTTTTGTCAATTTCTTACCACTTTTAAGCCTTTTTTGGCTATTTCTAAACAAATTTTGACATTTCCATCCTCTTTCTGCCCATTTGAAATTCATTTTAAGCCATTTTTGGGCATTTCTATTGTATTTTTGCCACATTTCAACCCGTTTTAAGGCTTTTTTTCATTTTCTTGCTAATTTTTGCCCAATTCTTTCCTGGTTTCAGAGTTTTTCCTTCCTTTTTAACCCATTTTTCCCCATTTAATCAAATTTAAGCCTATTTTTTCCCCCGTTTGCTATGCATTCTTGTTACTTTCTTAAACATTTTAAGCCACTTTTGGCCATTACTAACCCTTTTTTTATTTCCCTTTTCTAAGTCGTTTTAAGCATTTTTTTGTTTCTTTTTCTATCCCATATTTCTCAATTTCTAACCATTTTTCAGTTAGAAGAGGGACATCTCTCCTCTGCTGTCCTCTCCTCTCTTCTTCTTTCAGGATAAATGAGAGGAGAGGAGAGGAGAGAGAAGAGGGAAGGAGAGGAGAGGATTGGAGAGGAGAAATGAGAGGAGAGGACAGGAGAGGGGAGAGGGGAGCGGGGAGAGGAGAGAGGAGAGAGGAAAAGAGAGGGAACAGGAGGGGAGGAGAAGAGAGGAGAGGAGAAATGAGTGAAGGGAGGGGAGGAGAGGAGAGGTGTAGAGGTGAGCGGAGAGGAGAGCGGAGAGGAGCGGAGAGTAGAGGGGAGAGGAGAGAGAGAGAGAGAGAGGAGAAATGGAGAGAGGAGGGAGAGGAGAGGAGAGAGGGTCAGAGGAGAGGAGAGAGGAGAGAGAGAGAGAGAGGAGAGAGAGAGAGAGAGAGGAGAGGAGAGAAGAGAGGAGAGGAGAGGAGAGAGGAGAGGAGAGAGAGAGGAGAGGAGAGAGAGAAAGGAAAGGAGAGAGAGAGAGAGGAGAGGAGAGGAGAGGAGAGGAGAGAGAAGAGACTAGGAGAGAGGAGAGGAGAGGAGAGAGAGAGAGGAGAGGAGAGAGAGAGACTAGGAGAGAGAGGAGAGGAGAGGGAGAGAGAGGAGAGAGAGAGAGAGAGAAGGAGAGGAGAGAGAGGTAGAGGAGAAATGAGAGGAGAGGAGAGAGAAGAGGGAAGGAGAGAAAAGGAGAGGATTGGAGAGGGGAAATGAAAGGAGAGGACAGGAGAGGGGAGAGGAGAGAGAAGAGAGGACAGAGGAAAAGAGAGGCGAGAGGACGAGAGGGGAGGAGAGGAGAGGAGAAATGAGAGAAGGGAGGGGAGGAGAGGAGAGTTGAAGAAGAGAGCGGAGAGGAGAGAGGAGAGGAGCGGAGAGGGCAGGAGAAAAAAGGAGAGGAGAGAATAGAAAGGAGAGGAGAGGAAGAGGAGAGGAGAGAAGAGGACAGAGGAGAGGACAGAGGATGGGATGACAGGAGAGAGAGAGGAGAGGAGAGAGAGGGCAGAAGAAAAAGGAGAGGAGAGAGATAGAAGAAAGGAGAGGAGAGGAAGAGGAGAGGAGATAAGAGGACAGAGGAGAGGACAGAGGATGGGATGACAGGAGAGAGGAGAGGAGAGGAGCGGAGAGGGCAGGAGAAAAAAGGAAAGGAGAGAATAGAAGAAAGGAGAGGAGAGGAAGAGGAGAGGAGATAAAAGGACAGAGGAGAGGACAGAGGATGGGAGGACAGAAGAGAGAGAGAGAGAGGGAGGGAGAGAGAGAGAGAGAGAGAGAGAGAGAGGAGAGAGAGAGGGAGAGAGAGAGGAGAGAGAGAGAGAATATAGAGGAGAGGAGGGGAGAGTGGATTGGAGGGAAGAGTGGAGAAGAGATGAGAGAATAGAGGAGAGGAGAGGAGAAAAGACAGTATAGAGGAGAGAATAAAGGAGAGGAGGGAAGTGAGGAGATGAGAGAATAGAAAAAATGAGAGGTTAGGTGAGGTGAGGTGAGGAGAGGAGAGGAGAGGACAGGACCAGATAGGTGAGGAGAGGAGGAGAGAGAGAGAGAGAGAGGAGGGAAAAGAAGAGAGGAGAGGAGGGAAGAGAAGAGAGTAGAGAAGAGAATAGAGAAGAGAGAGAGAGAGGACAGGAGAGGAGAATATCGAGAAGAGAGAGAGAGAGAGAGGAGAGGAGAGAGAGAAGAGAGAGAGGATAGAGAGAGAGAGAGAAGGAGGACAGGAGAGAGAGAGAATATCGAGGAGAGGAGAGAATGAGAGAAGAGAGGAGAGGAGAGGAGAAAAGACATATAGAGAGGAGAGGAGAGAGAGAGAGATATAGAGGAGGGAGAGGGAGAGGAGAGAGAGAGAGGTGAGAGAGAGAGGAGAGAGAGAGAGGAGAGAGGAGAGAGAGAGAAGAGAAAGGAGAGGAGAAGAGAGAGAGAGAGAGAGAGAGAGAGAGGAGAGGAGATGAGAGAGAGAATATCGAGGAGAGGAGAGAGAGGAGAGAAGATAGAGGAGAGGAGAGAATAGGAGGGAGAGAATAGAGAGGAGAGAGGAGAGGAGAGAGAGAGAGAGAATAGAGAGAGAGGAGAGAGAGGAGACAGAGGAGATGAGAGGAGAGGAGAGGAGATGAGAGGAGAGGAGAGAATAGAGGAAAGTAGAGGACAGGATAGAGGAGAAGAGAGGAGAGAAGAGAGGAGAGAAGAGAATAGAGAGGAGGGGAGAGGAGAGAATATAGAGGAGAGGAGAGAATAGAGGAGAGGAGGGAAGAGAGGAGAGGAGATAACAGAATAGAGAAGAAGGGAGGAGAGGAGACAGAGGAGATGAGAGGAGAGGAGAGGAGAGGAGAGAATAGAGGAAAGTAGAGGACAGGATAGAGGAGAAGAGAGGAGAGAAGAGAGGAGAGAAGAGAATATAGAGGAGGGGAGAGGAGAGAATATAGAGGAGAAGAGAGAGATAGAGGAGAGGAGGGGGGAAAAAATATAGGGCAAAAACCCAGTAAGAAAAAGAGAAAAATGGCTTAGAACCTTTTGAAACTTGCCAAAGATACGATAGAAATGGCAAAAAATGGCTTTAAATGAGTTTCAAATGGGCACAAGGGGGATTGAAAAGGCAAAAATTGCTTAGAAATAGCCAAACACGGCTTAAAAGCATTGAGAAATGGACAAAAATGGTTCAGAAAAGGAAATGAAAAAAGGCTTCAAACGACTTAGAGATGGGCAAAAAAGGGTTACAAAAGGAAAAAACTTCTAAAAAATGGTTAGAAATTGACAAAAAAGGGTCACAAAAGAAAAAAAAGCATTACAAAGGCTTGGAATTTGACAAAAACGGCTTAGAAAAGGAAAGAATGGATTTAAAAGGGTTAGAAATTGAGAAAAATGGGTTAGAAAAGGAAAAAAAACTGCTTAAAAAGGATAGAAATTGAGAAAAACCGGTTAGAAAAGTTAAATAAAGCAAGCATTCAAACGACTTAGAAATGGGCAAAAATGGGTTGGAAAAGGGAAAAAAACTGCTAAAAAATAGTTAGAAAAGGACAGAAATGGGTTAGAAAAGGACAAAAACGGCTTCCAAAGGGCTGGAATTTGACAAAAATGAGTTAGAAAGAAGAAAATGGCTTAAAACGGGTTAGAAATTCACAAAAATGTTTTAGAAATGGCCAAAAATGACTGAAAACAGGAAAAAAATGGGGCAAAAACTAATAAGAAAAGGAAAAAACTGGCTTAAAAACCTTCGAAATTTGCCAAAGATACGATAGAAATGT
>NW_026638401.1:0-3843 GCF_028554395.1 Pezoporus wallicus | reverse complement strand
TTTCTGCTGTATGTCTCTCTGGTAACAGGCTGTATAGCTCTCTGTTCCTTCACATCAAGGTCTGGCATGGCATGTGTCCCCACCGCTCCACGCCTGCTGGGTTGCGGCCAACAGTGGAGCTAAAGGTTCTTCTTGGTGGCAAACACAGAAGCCAACCTAGTCTTGCCCTTGATTGTGGTAGCAGGCATTTGGTCAGCCTCAGTCCTTGCACCTTGTTGTCAATGTGATGCGCGGATTGACTCCACAACTCGTTAAAAGTTGTAAAGTAGGTATGCTTTTTATTCAGCACTGAGACGCACGGGGATAATTCCTCAAAGTCATGCGTGCCTCAGTGTTGTTTCCCTGTACATTTATTCTCTAAAGTTATATATATTCATAAGGTTGCACAATACGCCTATACATATTCATGTCCTATCCCCGCTTCGTATTATAATGAGTCAGAAGGTCCTCTGCGCCTGCGCAGTGCCCTCTCTGGTCATGGGCAGGGGTCTCAAGATGAAGTAAATGAGTCTTCCTCCTCTGGGTAGGGGTCTTCAAGATGAAGTAAATGAGTCTTCCTCTTCTTGCACTTTTCACCTTTTTAGTCTTTATGTGTGGCCTTAGAGTTTGGTCAGTGTCCCAGCCGTAAATCCTCTACTTCTCCCCTTTATCAGTAGAGTTTGATCAGTGTCCCAGCCGTAAATCCTCTGCTTCTCCCCTTTATCAGTAGATTCAGGCGTCTGCTTATTAACAGGACCGGAGGTCTCTGTTCCGCTTAGCAGGCATTTACAACAGATAGTCCTTTTGTTTAAACAAATTCCTCTAACCCCCTTGTACAACCCCCCTGTACAATCCCCTTGTACAACCCCCCTGTACTAGCCCCCTGTACAATGGTCAACCCTCTGTATCAAATGCACAGTTTCACCTGCTTCATCCAGTAACAAGTCGCTACTACAGCAAGGCACACACACATTTACATTAGCAGAGTAACTATTACAGGGTGCAGTAGCATGTTGAGGATGCTGATGGCAGTGAAGGACTAGCCAAAAAAATTTCTTACCAGTGGAATTCTCCCCCCCTCTTAATTTGTTCCATCACCTGCTTTATAACACTACCATTGTATTAAAATTTTTCTAGCTTTTGCCTTAGCATTTTCTAGCAGCTACTGCAAATTTCCATACTCTAACATCTCTTTTACAAGTGACAAATCTATACAATACAAGGTGCAGTTTCTTATTAGCAACTAGCTAGTAAATACAGGTGGTTTTATACACAAAATCACAACCTCTGATAATAGCTATTTTACAAGCACACATATTCAGGATGTTACTTTTCAGTTGCCCCCAAGTGATGTTTTGCAGTTATTTGTTCTTTCTCATCCTCTATCTCATTCTGCTTGGGGTAATCACGCTCAGCTCCTGTAGCTGAGGCATCAGGTTTATCCATTCGTCTGTCCAGCTCATGGCAAGGCTTGACAAACTTTGCAGTCAGTCACCATGGACCTGTAGGCAGGAGGACACAAATATACCCCCTCCCCCAGGTTATCAGTTCTTCAGAAGTAGACAGGTTAGACAGGTTAAAGTTAAATGTAACATCATTACTCTCTCTCCCCCCTCTTTTTTTTTTTTTTTTTAGTCCCTGCAAAAGCCATCATTACTCCCACTACAGTCCCACGTACAGAACGTGGCACAAGGACCCTGTGGAGACTAACAGGAAACCAGCTCCGAGAAGCATCACTGCAGTGCGAGGTGGCAAGCTCAACCTTAGCGGGCGTCTCCGCAGAGGCTCTGCCTCCCCCATATCGTATGAGGCTTGGGCTTTTATACTGACCAAAATGCACACTCATTCCAACACAGGTGGCCAGCCTGTGCTGGAAGAAGTGGCCAGAAGTATCTACAGAGGTCTCCAAGGGTTGATAGAAACCTGGACATACTTATATTTACCAACTTCTAGTACATGAGTATCACAGAGAAACTGTATGGGCTCTCCCTGTCAACTGCAAGAAAAAATCATAACATATACAGCTTGAGTATAAGAGGATTTTAACGCATACGTGGTCACTGTTTGTCAGGCCTCCTTAACTATTTTGAGATCAAGAGCTTCCCACTCTTTAGCCCCCTGCTGTGTAGTAAACACAGTATATGCAGAGATGCCCATTGCAGAAAATTCCCCAGTAATGATCACATCTTTAGTTACCCATTGTTACAACTGAGCGTCTCCAGGGCCAGTAAGTCTGAGCAGACCCACCCGGGAGACGAAGAGTCAGGGTCTGGAAGCAGAGGATATAAATCTGGATCGGATTCAGGGGATTCGGGGGCTGATCCTGCGCCGAACTCGGGGTCTCCGTTGCTCGCAGCTGTGTCTTTCTTATCAGATGTATCTCGTTCGGTATGTAGCCATCTGCAGACCTGGCTCCTCCGTGACTGAGTTAAAAATTTTTTCACTCTAGGGCATAGTGGGTTGGAGAGGCTCGCGGTTCCTTTAAATCTCCCACTAGCGCATGATCCCTATTTTCTACTGCGTGCTTCAAAGTGGCGCCGCAATCGATCCAGCGCCGAGGCACCGCCCTCTTTCTTTCAGATTCCTCGACATTTATCATGCGTATACCTTCTAATATACTTTCTCTGTCCTTTTTGAAGTCCCTACTTTCGGAACTGAGGTGGTGGGGGAGCAGGGGGTTACACCTCCTCCGCGGCACCTTCTGATGGAGGGGGAGAAAAGGAAGGGGGGGGGGGGGGGGGGTGGGAAACCCTGGGCTCCCGCGAGTTGGGGGACGTCTGTTCCTAGTTTCTCCGTTGCTACCGCGGCAGTTTTCTTTTCTGCCTTGTATCTTTTTTACAGTTCATTACTTCCCTCAGTAGTTTACCGAGTTTCTTTGCCTTTTTATAATCATTAAGCACTGAGTCAAATAGTTCATCACCAAACTTTCGCCACTCACTCTCCTCAAATATTGTATTAGGATCTGCAAAAAAAATCTCTTAGCCTTCCCTAGCCACTAGACCTGCTAGCTGCTTTAGAGTCTCAGGCTCAGTTCCCCGCTTTTATAAAAAGCACTGTAAAAGTTCAGGGCTCAGTTCCCCGCTTTTATAAAAAGCATTGTAATAAGTCCAGGGCTACCTCTCGGTCCATTTTCATGGCCAGCCTTTTCCGGATCGTCTTCTTCTGGGTCGTCCTGTAACCTCGGTCTCCGGATCGGCCTCCGGATCGGCCTCCCGACGCAGCAGTGTCTGGTTCGCCCCAGCGGCAGACTCCTTTCGGTTAGTCCAAGCACCCGGGTCCGTCACGCCACCGCAGCAGCATTGCCCGCGCTTCCTGGCCGCTGCCACCGGCGCCGCTCACTTGCCGTTCCGGGTCCCCGTCGACCGGGGCCCTGTATCCGGGTCCCTGTTAAACCGGGGCCCTGTATCCCGGGTCCCTGCTAGTCGGGGCCCTGTAATCCGGGTCCCCGCTAGTTGGGGCCCTGTATCCGGGTCCCCGTTAAACCGGGGCCCTGTATCCGGGTCCCCGTCGACCGGGGCCCTGTATCCGGGTCCCCGCTAGTCGGGGCCCTGTATCCTGGGTCCCCGCTAGTCGGGGCCCTGTATCCCGGGTCCCCAGTAGTCGGAGCCCTGTAATCCGGGTCCCCAGTGACCAGGGCCCTGTAGTCTGCGTCCCTGTTCGGGCGCCATTTGTAAGCGGCAAGGAGAAGCAGACAGGCCAACCCAATATGGGTGATAAGCAACTTCTAGTTTATTTGTGACGCAGTTCACACATATATAGGAGTGGTATTCAGCCACTCCTTCTTGGCACAACAGTATTGGTTAGCCCCGCCCCCAGCTTCCTCCACATTCTCCTCCCATGTCCGGTCTCCGGCTACCTGTGGGG
>NW_026638400.1:0-3810 GCF_028554395.1 Pezoporus wallicus | reverse complement strand
TTAAAGGGGTTTGGGGGGATTAATGGGGTCTAAGGGGGGGATTAAAGGGGTGTTAAAGGGGGGGGGTCTTAAAGGGGTTTGGGGGGGGTTAATGCGGTCTAAGGGGGGTTAAAGGGGTTTGGGGGGTCTTAAAGGGGTTTGGGGGGGTCTTAAAGGGGTCTGGGGGGTCTTAAAGGGGTTTGGGGGGATCTTAAAGGGGTTTGGGGGGGTCTTAAAGGGGTTTGGGGGGGATTAATGGGGTTTGGGGGGGTTAAAGGGGTCTAAGGGCTGTTAAAGGGGTTTGGAGAGGTCTTAAAGGGGTTTGGGGGGATTAATGGGGTTTTAAAGGGGGGGCTTTAAAGGGGTTTGGGGGGTTAAAGGGGTTTGGGGGGGGATTAATGGGGGGGATTAATAAGGGGGGTTAAAGGGGCCTAAGGGCTGTTAAAGGGGTTTGGGGGGGTCTTAAAGGGGTTTGGGGGGGATTAATGGGGTCTAAGGGGGGTTAAAGGGGCCTAAGGGCTGTTAAAGGGGTTTGGGGGGTCTTAAAGGGGTTTGGGGGGGATTAATGGGGTCTAAGGGGGTTAAAGGGGCCTAAGGGCTGTTAAAGGGGTTTGGGGGGGTCTTAAAGGGGTTTGGGGGGGATTAATGGGGTCTAAGGGGGGTTAAAGGGGCCTAAGGGCTGTTAAAGGGGTTTGGGGGGGTCTTAAAGGGGTTTGGGGGGATTAATGGGGTCTAAGGGGGGTTAAAGGGGCCTAAGGGCTGTTAAAGGGGTTTGGGGGGTCTTAAAGGGGTTTGGGGGGGATTAATGGGGTCTAAGGGGGGTTAAAGGGGCCTAAGGGCTGTTAAAGGGGTTTGGGGGGTCTTAAAGGGGTCTGGGGGGATTTTGGGGTCTAAGGGGGGGGGGGGGGATTAAAGGGGGGGCTGTTAAAGGGGTTTGGGAGGGGATTAAAGGGGTTTGGGGGGGTCTTAAAGGGGTTTGGGGGGGATTAATGGGGTCTAAGGGGGGGGGATTAATGGGGTCTAAGGGGGTTAAAGGGGCCTGGGGGCTGTTAAAGGGGTCTGGGGGGGTCTTAAAGGGGTTTGGGGGGGTTAATGGGGTCTAAGGGGGGTTAAAGGGGCCTGAGGGCTGTTAAAGGGGTTTGGGGGGTCTTAAAGGGGTTTGGGGGTGATTAATGGGGTATAAGGGGGATTAATGGTGTATAATGGGGGTTAAAGGGGTCTGGGAGGGGATTAATGGGGTTTGGGGGTGTCTTAAAGGGATTTGGGGGGGATTAATGGGGTATAAGGGGGGGGTCCTAATGGGGTTATGGGGGGTGTTAAAAGGGGGGTTAAAGGGGTTTGGGGGGGTCCTTAAGAGGGTCTGGGGGGGTCCTGAGGGCTCTTAAAGGGGTCTGGGGGTTCTTAATGGGGTCTGGTAGGGGGTTAAAGGGGTCTGGAGGGAAAGGGGTCTGGAGGGGGTCTTAAAGGGGTCTGGGGGGTTAAAGGGATATAGGGGGGGTGAAAGGGGTTTGGGGGGTCCTAAAGGGCTGTTAAAGGCCCTTAGGGGTGGGGGGGCGTCTTCATCATCTCCCCTCTTTTCTTCCCCCTTTTTCACCCCATTTCCCAATCCCATTCCCCCCCATCCCCACCCCAATCTTCATTCCCACCCCATTGCCCCCATATTCCCCACCCCATTGCCCCCCATATTCCCCACCCCATTGCCCCCCATATTCCCCATTCCCCACCCCATTCCCACCCCATCCCCTCACATACTCCCCACCCCATTGCCCCCCATATTCCTCATTCCCCACCCCATTCCACCCCATTCCCCATCCTCACCCCATTCCCCACCCCACTGCCCCCCATATTCCCCATCCCCATCCTATTCCCCATCCTCACCCCATTTCCCATCCCCACCCCATTGCCCCCCATATTCCCCACCCCATTGCCCCCCATATTCCCCATTCCCCACCCTATTCCCACCCCATTCCCCATCCCCCCACATATTCCCCACCCCACCGCCCCCCATATTCCCCATCCCCATTCCCCATCCTATTCCCCATCCTCACCCCATTCCCCACCCCACCCCATTGCCCCCCATATTCCCCATCCCACCCCATTCCCCATCCTCACCCCATTCCCCACCCCACTGCCCCCCATATTCCCCATCCCCATTCCCCATCCTATTCCCCATCCTCACCCCATTCCCCACCCCACCCCATTGCCCCCCATATTCCCCATCCCCACCCCATTGCCCCCCATCTCACCCCATTCTTCATCCCCACCCCATTGCCCCCCATATTCCTCATTCCCCACCCCATTGCCCCCTATATTCCTCATTCCCCACCCCATTGCCCCCCATATTCCCCATCCCCACCCCATTGCCCCCCATATTCCCCACCCCATTGCCCCCCATACCCCCCCCCCACAGCCCCTGCCCCACACACCCCCCACCATGGCCGAGCGCCCGGAGGAGACCCTCGTCGTGGTCGAGCACCGCTACGCCTGCTCCGAATGCGGCCACCTCTCGCCTTCCTTGGAAGACGCCCTCTTGCATCACCAACACCACCTCCTCAACCCCACATCCCCCTTAACCCCAGCCCCACAACCGCCCCCTTTAACCCCCCGGCCCCCCAACCCGAACAACACTACGAGCTCTTGGGTCTATCGGCTGAATTCCAAAGCTTGGCTATCCCGGAGAGCAGCCAATACCAGTGCTTGGAATGTGGACAGCTCTTGGTTTCCCCTGGTCAACTCTTGGAACACCAAGAGATGCACCTCAAACTCATGGGTCACGATGACGGCACCGTTGGCGCTACCAAAACCCTTCCGGCCCTCACCAACGCCATCCATTACGAGTGTGTGGAATGCAAAGCTCTCTTCGACGACCAAGACTTGTGGTTGAGCCATCGGCAAAGCCACCACCGGAGCCAACCCCCCATCCAAAGCCAAGCTTTGGTCCAACGGGAGCATTCCTACCGCAAGCCCGGCGAGGAGGAAGAAGAGGAAGACGACGAAGCCTCCGCCGCCGCGCGCCTCGATACGCTCCAACTCCTCCTTTATGAATGTGGGCAATGCTTCCAACTCTTCCAAACCCCCAAAGACTTCTTGGAGCACCAAGCGACCCATAACGACAACGCCGATACCGCCCCGGATCACACCTACGAGGTGAAGGAAGACCCCGACCCCCTTCCCGTCGAGCATCCTTGCTCCGAGTGCCCGCGCCGCTTCGCCACGTGGCGCCGCCTCCAATCCCACCTCCGTTGCCATCGCTTGGGCGCCTTCCATTGCCCCCTTTGCAGCAAGGTCCTCCCCGACCCCACCGCTTTGGAACAACACCTCCAAGGCGACCACGGCGGCGAATCCCATTTCCTTTGCCTCGACTGCGGCTTGGCCTTCGACACCGAAGCCGTCCTCTTGGCCCATCGCCGCGCTCATTGCGTCAACCCCCTCCACCGTTGCCCGTGCGGGAAGGCCTTCGTCAACATGACCAAGTTCCTCTACCATCGCCGTAGCCACCATCGCCACCACGCCACCGACGGTGACCCCGACCCCAACCCGAACGTCGTCGCCGTAACGGTGCCCCCGCCATCGCCCTCCTTCCCTTGCCCCACGTGCGCCAAGACCTTCGCCACTGCCCCCCAATTGGCTCGCCACCAACGCTTCGTGCACCGCTTGGAACGCCGCCACCCTTGCCCCGACTGCGGGAAGCTCTTCAAGAAGAAATCCCACGTCCGCAACCACCTCTTGACCCACACCGGCGAACGTCCTTTCCCTTGCCCCCAATGCCCCAAGACCTTCAACTCCCAAGCCAACCTCCTCCGCCACCGCCTCGTCCACACCGGCGAGCGC
>NW_026638399.1:7500-39205 GCF_028554395.1 Pezoporus wallicus | reverse complement strand
GGGTTGAATTGAGCCGGACTGGATTAAACTGGGCTGGAGTGGTTTAAATTGAGTTGGACTGGATTAAATGGGGCTGGTTGGACTGGGTTAAACTGGGCTGGACTGGGTTAAACAGGGCTGGACTGGATGAAACTGAGCTGGACTGGGTTAAACTGGGCTAGGCTGGATGAAACTGAGCTGGACTGGATTAAAGTGGGCTGGACAGGATTAAAGTGTGCTAGAGTGAACTGAACTGGGCTGGACTGGATTGAACTGAGCTGGACTGGGTGAAACAGAGCTGGACTGGGTTAAACTGGGCTGGGCTGTATCAGACTGGGCTGGGCTGGGTCAAACTGAGCTAGACTGGATTAAACTGGGCTGGACTGGATTATACCGAGCTGTAGTGTATTAAATATGGGTGGACTGTGTTAATCGGGCTGGGCTGTATCAAACTGGTCTGGACTGGGTTATACTGAGCTGGTCCTGGTTAAACTGGGCTGTGCTGGATTGAACTGAGCTGGACTGGATTAAAGTGGGCTGGACAGGATTAAACTGTGCTTGAGTGAACTAATCTGGGGTGGGCTGGATTCAACTGAGCTTGACTGGGTTAAACTGGCTGGACTGGGTTAAATTGAGCTGGACTGGATTAAACTGGGCTGGAGTGGTTTAAACAGAGTTGGACTGGATTAAATGGGGGACTGGACTGGTTTAAACTGTGCTGGAGTGAATTAAAGTGGGCTGGGCTGGATTGAAGTGAGCTGGAGTGTATTAAATATGGCTGTACAGGGTTAAACTGGCTGGACTGGGTTAAACTGGCTGGACTGGATTAAAGTGGGCTGGACTGTGTTAAACTGAGCTGGACTGGGCTGGACTGAATTATACTGAGCTGGTGTATTAAACAGGGCTTGTATTGAACTGGGCTGGACTGTGTTAAACTGGGCTGGACTGGGTTAAACTGGACTGGATTAAACTGGGCTGGATGAAAGACTGGATTAAAGTGGGCTGGACAGTGTTAAACTGAAAATGGAAAACTGAGCTGGACTGGATTAAACTGGAGCTGACTGAATTAAACTGGGCTGGACTGGGTTAAACTGGGCTGTGCTGGATTATACTGAGCTGTAGTGTATTAAATATGGCTGGGACTGGGTTAAATTAGGCTGGGCTCTATCAAACTGGTCTGGACTGGGTTAAAGTGGGCTGGAGTGGTTTAAATTGAGTTGGACTGGATTAAATGGGGCTGGACTGGGTTAAACTGAGCTGGAGTGAACTAAAGTGGGCTGGGGTGGATTGACCTGAGCTGGAGTGTATTAAATATGGTTGGACTGGGTCAAACTGGGTTGGGCTGGATGGAACTCTTCTGGGCTGTATCAGACTTGGCTGGACTGGTTTCAACTGGGCTGGTCTGGATTATACTGATCTGGAGAGTATTGAATATGGCTGGACTGGGTTATAGTGGGTTGGGCTGGATTGAACTGTTCTGGACTGGGTTAAACTGGAATGGACGGGATTAAACTGGGCTGGACTGGGTTAAACTGGATTAAACTGGGCTGGACTGGGTTAAACTGGGCTGGAGTGAACTTAAGTGGGCTGGGCTGGATCAAACTGTGCTGGACTGGGTTAAACTGGGCTGGACTGCGTTAAACTGGGCTGGACTGGGTTAAACTGGGCTGGGCTGGATTGAATTGAGTTTTCCTGGATTAAACTGAACTGGGTTAAACTGTGCTAGAGTGAACTGAACTGGGCTGGATCTAACTAAGGTGGACTGGATTAAACCGGGCTGGACAGGGTTAAATTGGGCTGGAGTGTGTTAAAGTGGGCTGTCCTGTGTTAAAGTGGTTTTGGCTGGAGTAAACTGAGCTGGACGGGATGAAATGGGCTGGAATGTGTTGCTCTGGGCTGGGCTTGATTAACCTGAGCTGGACTGGGTTAAACTGGGCTGGACTGTATAAAACTGAGCTGGACTGGGTTAAACTGGGCTGGACAGGATTAAACTGTGCTAGAGTGAACTGAACTGGGCTGGGCTGGATTGAACTGAGCTGGCCTGGGTTAAAGTGGGCTGGGCTGTATCAGACTGGGCTGGGCTGGGTCAGACTGAGCTAGACTGGATTAAACTGGGCTGGACTGGGTTATACCGAGCTGGAGTGTATTAAATATGGGTGGACTGTGTTAATCGGGCTGGGCTGTATCAAACTGGTCTGGACTGGGTTAAACTGGGCTGGTCTGGGTTAAACTGGGCTGGGCTGGATTGAACTGAGCTGGACTGGATTAAAGTGGGCTGGACAGGATTAACCTGTGCTTGAGTGAACTGAACTGGGCTGGGCTGGATCTAACTGGGCTGGACTGGATTAATGTGTGCTGGACAAGATTAAATTGGGCTGGAGTGTGTTAAAGTGGGCTGTCCTGTGTTAAAGTGGTTTTGGCTGGATTAAACTGAGCTGGACGGGATGTAGCTGAGCTGGAATGTGTTGCAATGGGCTGGGCCTGATTAAGGTGAGCAGGACTGGGTTAAAGTGGGCTGGACTGGGTTAAACAGGGCTGGACTGGATTAAAGTGTGCTGGAGTGTGTTAAACTGAGCTGGCCTGCGTTAAACAGGGCTTGATTGGATTGAACTGGGCTGGACTGGGTTAAATTGGGCTGGACTGGGTTATACTGAGCTGTAGTGTATTAAATATGGCTGGTCTGTATTAAACTGGTCTGGACTGGGTTATACTGGGCTGGACTGGATTAAACTGGGCTGGGCTGGATTGAACTGAGCTGGACTGGATTACGCTGGGCTGGTCAGGGTTAAATTGGGCTGGTCTGTGTTGAAGTGGGCTGGACTAGTTTAAACAGGTTTTGGCTGTATTAAACTGAGCTGGATGGGATGAAACTGGGCTGGAATATGTTGCACTGGGCTGGGCTTGATTAACTTGAGCTGGACTGGGTTAAACCGGGGTGGTCTGGATGAACTGAGCTGAACTGGATTAAAGTGGGCTGGACAGGGTTAAACTGTGCTAGAGTGAACTGAACTGGGCTGGGCTGGATTAAATTTAGCTGGACTGTATTTAAACTGGGCTGGACTGTGTCAAAATGAGGGCTGGACTGGGTTAAACTGGGCTGGACTGGGTTATACTGAGCTGTAGTGTATTAAATATGGCTGGCCTGGGTTAAATTAGGCTGGGTTGTATCAAACTGGTCTGGACTGGGTTAAAGTGGGCTGGACTGGGTTAAATTGAGTTGGACTGGATTAAATGGGGCTGGACTGGGTTAAACTGTGCTGGAGTGAACTAAAGTGGGCTGGGCTGGATTGACCTGAGCTGGAGTGTATTTAATATGGTTGGACTGGTTTCAACTGGGCTGGTCTGGATTATACTGATCTGGAGTGTATTGAATATGGCTGGAGTGGGTTATAGTGGGCTGGGCTGGATTGAACTGTTCTGGACTGGGTTAAACTGGAATGGACGGGATTAAACTGGGCTGGACTGGGTTAAATTGAGCCGGACTGGATTAAACTGGGCTGGACTGGGTTAAACTGGGCTGGACTGGGTTAAACTGGGCTGGACTGGGTTAAACTGGGCTGGGCTGGATTGAACTGAGTTTTCCTGGATTAAACTGAACTGGACAGGGTTAAACTGTGCTAGAGTGACCTGAACTGGGCTGTGCTGGATCTAACTGAGGTGGCCTGGATTAAACCGGGCTGGACTGGGTTAAATTGGGCTGGAGTGTGTTAAAGTGGGCTGTCCTGTGTTAAAGTGGTTTTGGCTGGAGTAAACTGAGCTGGATGGGATGAAATGGGCTGGAATGTGTTGCTCTGGGCTGGGCTTGATTAACGTGAGCTGGACTGGGTTAAACTGGGCTGGTCTGTATTAAACTCAGCTGGGCTGGTTTAAACTGGGCTGGGCTGGATGAAACTGAGCTGGACTGGATTAAAGTGGGCTGGGATAGGGTTAAATTGGGCTGGAGTGATCTGAACTGGGCTGGGCTGGATTGAACTGAGCTGGACTGGGTGAAACAGAGCTGGACTGGGTTAAAGTGGGCTGGGCTGTATCAGACTGGGCTGGGCTGGGTCAAACTGAGCTAGACTGGATTAAACTGGGCTGGACTGGATTATACAGAGCTGGAGTGTATTAAATATGGCTGGACTGGATTAACCTTAAATGGGCTGTATCAAACTGGTCTGGACTGGATTATACTGGGCTGGGGTGGATTGAACTGAGCTGGAGTGGGTTAAAGTGGGCTGGATAGGGTTAAACTGTGATACAGTGAACTGACCTGGGCTGGATGAAACTGAGCTGGACTGGATTAAACCGGGCTGGCCTGGTTTATATTGGGCTGGACTGTGTTAAAGTGGGCTGTCCTGTGTTAAAGTGGTTTTGGCTGGAGTAAACTGAGCTGGAGGGGATGAAATGGGCTGGAATGTGTTGCTCTGGGCTGGGCTTGATTAACCTGAGCTGGACTGGGTTAAACTGGGCTGGACTGTATTAAACTGAGCTGGGCTGGGCTGGATGAAACTGAGCTGGACTGGATTAAAGTGGGCTGGCCAGGGTTAAACTGTGCTAGAGTGAACTGAACTGGGCTGGGCTGGATTGAACTGAGCTGGACTGGGTGAAACAGAGCTGGACTGGGTTAAACTGGGCTGGGCTGTATCAGATTGGGCTGGGCTGGGTCAGACTGAGCTCGAATTGATTAAACTGGGCTGGACTGGATTATACCGAGCTGTAGTGTATTAAATATGGGTGGACTGTGTTAATCGGGCTGGGCTGTATCAAACTGGTCTGGCCTGGGTTAAACTGGGCTGGGGTTGATTGAACTGAGCTGGACTGGATTAAAGTGGGCTGGACAGGATTAAACTGTGCTTGAGTGAACTGAACTGGGCTGGGCTGAATCTAACTGAGCTGGACTGGATTAATCTGTGCTGGACAAGATTAAATTGGGCTGGAGTGTGTTAAGTGGGCTGTCCTGTGTTAAAGTGGTTTTGGCTGGATTAAACTGAGCTGGACGGGATGAAACTGGGCTGGTATGTGTTGCACTGGGCTGGGCTTGATTAACGTGAGCAGGACTGGGTTAAACTGGTCTGGACTGGGTTAAACAGGGCTGGACTGGATTAAAGTGGGCAGGAGTGAGTTAAACTGAGCCGGCCTGCGTTAAACAGGGATTGACTGGATTGAACAGGCCTGGGCTGTATCAAACTGGGTTATACTGGGCTGGGCTGGATTGAACTGAGCTGGAGTGGATTAAAGTGGGCTGGACAGGATTAAACTGTGCTTGGGTGAACTGAACTGGGCTGGGATGGATTAAACTGAGCTGGACTGTGTGAAACAGAGCTGGACTGGGTTAAAGTGGGCTGGAATGGATTAAAATGAGCTGGACTGCGTTAAACAGGGCTTGACTGGATTGAACTGGGCTGGACTGGGTTAAACTGGGCTGGACTGAATTATACTGAGCTGTAGTGTATTAAATATGGCTGGGCTGTATTAAACTGGTCTGGACTGGATTATACTGGGCTGGACTGGGTTAAAGTGGGCTGGGCTGGATTGAACTGAGCTGGACTGGATTAAACTGGGCTGGTCAGGGTTAAATTGGGCTGGTCTGTGTTTAAGTGGGCTGGACTGGTTTAAACTGGTTTTGGCTGGATTCAACGGAGCTGGACGGGATGAAACTGGGCTGGAATATGTTGCACTGGGCTGGGCTTGATTAACTTGAGCTGGACTGGGTTAAACTGGGCTGGACTGGGTTAAACTGGGCTGGGCTGGATGAAACTGAGCTGAACTGGATTAAAGTGGGCTGGACAGGGTTAAACTCTGCTAGAGTGAAGTGAACTAGGCTGGGCTGGATTAAACTGTGCTGGACTGTATTTAAACTGGGCTGGACTGGGTTAAACTGGGCTGGCCTGGGTGAAATTAGGCTGGGCTGTATCAAACTGAGCTGGACTGGGTTAAAGTGGGCTGGACTGGGTTAAATTGAGTTGGACTGGGTTAAATGGGGCTGGACTGGGTTAAACTGTGCTGGAGTGAACTAAAGTGGGCTGGGCTGGATTGACCTCAGCTGGAGTGTATTAAATATGGTTGGACTGGGTTAAACTGGGCTGGGCTGGATGGAACTGTTCTGGACTGTATCAGACTTGGCTGGACTGGGTTGAATTGAGCCGGACTGGATTAAACTGGGCTGGAGTGGTTTAAATTGAGTTGGACTGGATTAAATGGGGCTGGACTGGTTTAAACTGTGCTGGAGTGAACTAAAGTGGGCTGGTCTGGATTGAAGTGAGCTGGAGTGTATTAAATATGGTTGGACTGGGTTAAACTGGGCTGGACTGGGTTAAACAGGGCTGGACTGGATGAAACTGAGCTGGACTGGGTTAAACTGGGCTAGGCTGGATGAAACTGAGCTGGACTGGATTAAAGTGGGCTGGACAGGATTAAAGTGTGCTAGAGTGAACTGAACTGGGCTGGACTGGATTGAACTGAGCTGGACTGGGTGAAACAGAGCTGGACTGGGTTAAACTGGGCTGGGCTGTATCAGACTGGGCTGGGCTGGGTCAAACTGAGCTAGACTGGATTAAACTGGGCTGGACTGGATTATACCGAGCTGTAGTGTATTAAATATGGGTGGACTGTGTTAATCGGGCTGGGCTGTATCAAACTGGTCTGGACTGGGTTATACTGAGGTGGTCCTGGTTAAACTGGGCTGTGCTGGATTGAACTGAGCTGGACTGGATTAAAGTGGGCTGGACAGGATTAAACTGTGCTTGAGTGAACTAATCTGGGGTGGGCTGGATTCAACTGAGCTTGACTGGGTTAAACTCGGCTGGACTGGGTTAAATTGAGCCGGACTGGATTAAACTGGGCTGGAGTGGTTTAAATTGAGTTGGACTGGATTAAATGGGGCTGGACTGGTTTAAACTGTTCTGGAGTGAATTAAAGTGGGCTGGGCTGGATTGAAGTGAGCTGGAGTGTATTAAATATGGTTGGACTGGGTTAAACTTGGCTGGACTGGGTTAGACAGGGCTGTACTGCATTAAAGTGGGGTGGACTGTGTTAAACTGAGCTGGACTGCGTTAAACAGGGCTTGACTGTATTGAACTGGGCTGGACTGTGTTAAAGTGGGCTGGACTGGGTTAAACAGGGCTGGACTGGATTAAAGTGGGCTGGAGTGTGTTAAAATGAACCGGACTGCGTTAAACAGGACTTGACTGAATTGAACTGAGCTGGACTGGGTTAAACTGGGCTGGACTGGGTTATACTGAGCTGTAGTGTATTAAATATGGCTGGGCTGGGTTAAATTAGGCTGGGCTCTATCAAACTGGTCTGGACTGGGTTAAAGTGGGCTGGAGTGGTTTAAATTGAGTTGGACTGGATTAAATGGGGCTGGACTGGGTTAAACTGAGCTGGAGTGAACTAAAGTGGGCTGGGGTGGTTTGACCTGAGCTGGAGTGTATTAAATATGGTTGGACTGGGTCAAACTGGGTTGAGCTGGATGGAACTCTTCTGGGCTGTATCAGACTTGGCTGGACTGTTTTCAACTGGGCTGGTCTGGATTATACTGATCTGGAGAGTATTGAATATGGCTGGACTGGGTTATAGTGGGTTGGGCTGGATTGAACTGTTCTGGACTGGGTTAAACTGGAATGGACGGGATTAAACTGGGCTGGACTGGGTTAAATTGAGCCGGACTGGATTAAACTGGGCTGGACTGGGTTAAACTGGGCTGGAGTGAACTTAAGTGGGCTGGGCTGGATCAAACTGTGCTGGACTGGGTTAAACTGGGCTGGACTGCGTTAAACTGGGCTGGACTGGGTTAAACTGGGCTGGGCTGGATTGAATTGAGTTTTCCTGGATTAAACTGAACTGGGTTAAACTGTGCTAGAGTGAACTGAACTGGGCTGGATCTAACTAAGGTGGACTGGATTAAACCGGGCTGGACAGGGTTAAATTGGGCTGGAGTGTGTTAAAGTGGGCTGTCCTGTGTTAAAGTGGTTTTGGCCGGAGTAAACTGAGCTGGACGGGATGAAATGGGCTGGAATGTGTTGCTCTGGGCTGGGCTTGATTAACCTGAGCTGGACTGGGTTAAACTGGGCTGGACTGTATAAAACTGAGCTGGACTGGGTTAAACTGGGCTGGACAGGATTAAACTGTGCTAGAGTGAACTGAACTGGGCTGGGCTGGATTGAACTGAGCTGGCCTGGGTTAAACTGGGCTGGGCTGTATCAGACTGGGCTGGGCTGGGTCAGACTGAGCTAGACTGGATTAAACTGGGCTGGACTGGGTTATACCGAGCTGGAGTGTATTAAATATGGGTGGACTGTGTTAATCGGGCTGGGCTGTATCAAACTGGTCTGGACTGGGTTAAACTGGGCTGGTCTGGGTTAAACTGGGCTGGGCTGGATTGAACTGAGCTGGACTGGATTAAAGTGGGCTGGACAGGATTAACCTGTGCTTGAGTGAACTGAACTGGGCTGGGCTGGATCTAACTGGGCTGGACTGGATTAATGTGTGCTGGACAAGATTAAATTGGGCTGGAGTGTGTTAAAGTGGGCTGTCCTGTGTTAAAGTGGTTTTGGCTGGATTAAACTGAGCTGGACGGGATGAAGCTGAGCTGGAATGTGTTGCAATGGGCTGGGCCTGATTAAGGTGAGCAGGACTGGGTTAAAGTGGGCTGGACTGGGTTAAACAGGGCTGGACTGGATTAAAGTGTGCTGGAGTGTGTTAAACTGAGCTGGCCTGCGTTAAACAGGGCTTGATTGGATTGAACTGGGCTGGACTGGGTTAAATTGGGCTGGACTGGGTTATACTGAGCTGTAGTGTATTAAATATGGCTGGTCTGTATTAAACTGGTCTGGACTGGGTTATACTGGGCTGGACTGGATTAAACTGGGCTGGGCTGGATTGAACTGAGCTGGACTGGATTACGCTGGGCTGGTCAGGGTTAAATTGGGCTGGTCTGTGTTGAAGTGGGCTGGACTAGTTTATACAGGTTTTGGCTGTATTAAACTGAGCTGGATGGGATGAAACTGGGCTGGAATATGTTGCACTGGGCTGGGCTTGATTAACTTGAGCTGGACTGGGTTAAACCGGGGTGGTCTGGATGAAACTGAGCTGAACTGGATTAAAGTGGGCTGGACAGGGTTAAACTGTGCTAGAGTGAACTGAACTGGGCTGGGCTGGATTAAATTTAGCTGGACTGTATTTAAACTGGGCTGGACTGTGTCAAAATGAGGGCTGGACTGGGTTAAACTGGGCTGGACTGGGTTATACTGAGCTGTAGTGTATTAAATATGGCTGGCCTGGGTTAAATTAGGCTGGGTTGTATCAAACTGGTCTGGACTGGGTTAAAGTGGGCTGGACTGGGTTAAATTGAGTTGGACTGGATTAAATGGGGCTGGACTGG
The DNA here is from genome assembly GCF_028554395.1 of Pezoporus wallicus. Lineage (NCBI taxonomy): Eukaryota > Metazoa > Chordata > Aves > Psittaciformes > Psittacidae > Pezoporus > Pezoporus wallicus. The sequence goes on along the minus strand of NW_026638399.1, from coordinate 29,862 downwards.
GTTAAACTATGCTGGAGTGAACTAAAGTGGGCTGGGCTGGATTGAGCTCAGCTGGAGTGTATTAAATATGGTTGTACTGGGTTAAACTGGGTTTGGCTGGATGGTACTGTTCTGGGCTGTATCAGACTGGGCTGGACTGGGTTCAAGTGGGCTGGTCTGGATTATAGTGATCTGGAGTGTATTGAATATGGCTGGACTGGGTTAAACTGGGCTGGGCTGGATTGAACTGAGTTTTCCTGGATTAAACTGAACTGGACAGGGTTAAACTGTGCTAGAGTGACCTGAACTGGGCTGGGCTGGATCTAACTGAGGTGGACTGGATTAAACCGGGCTGGACAGGGTTAAATTGGGCTGGAGTGTGTTAAAGTGGGCTGTCCTGTGTTAAAGTGGTTTTGGCTGGAGTAAACTGAGCTGGATGGGATGAAATGGGCTGGAATGTGTTGCTCTGGGCTGGGCTTGATTAACCTGAGCTGGACTGGGTTAAACTGGGCTGGACTGTATTAAACTGAGCTGGGCTGGGTTAAACTGGGCTGGGCTGGATGAAACTGAGCTGGACTGGATTAAAGTGGGCTGGACAGGGTTAAGTGGGCTGAGTGAACTGAACTGGGCTGGGCTGGATTAACTGAGCTGGACTGGGTGAAACTGGCTGGACTGGGTTAAACTGGGCTGGGCTGTATTAGACTGGGCTGGGCTGGGTTAAACTGAGCTAGACTGGATTAAACTGGGGTTAAACTGGGCTGGATTAACTGAGCTGGAGGGTTAAACTGGGGGCTGGACTGGGTTAAACTGGGCTGGGCTGTATCAAACTGGTCTGGGTGGCCTGGGTTAAACTGGGCTGGACTGGGTTAAACTGGGCTGGACTGGATTAAACTGAGCCGGACTGGATTAAACTGGGCTGGACTGGGTTAAACTGGGCTGGGCTGGATTAAACTGAGCTGGACTGTGTTTAAAGTGGGCTGGAATGAGTTAAAGTGGGCTGGGCTGGATTGAACTGATCTGGACTGGAAAATATGGTTGGACTGGGTTAAACTGGGCTGGACTGCATTAAAGTGGGGTGGACTGTGTTAAACTGAGCTGGACTGCGTTAAACAGGGCTTGACTGTATTGAACTGGGCTGGACTGTGTTAAAGTGGGCTGGACTGGGTTAAACAGGGCTGGACTGGATTAAAGTGGGCTGGAGTGTGTTAAAATGAGCCGGACTGCGTTAAACAGGACTTGACTGGATTGAACTGAGCTGGACTGGGTTAAACTGGGCTGGACTGGGTTATACTGAGCTGTAGTGTATTAAATATGGCTGGGCTGTATTAAACTGGTCTGGACTGGGTTATACTGGTCTAGACTGGGTTAAGTGGGCTGGGCTGGATTGAACTGAGCTGGACTGGATTACGCTGGGCTGGTCAGGGTTAAATTGGGCTGGTCTGTGTTGAAGTGGGCTGGACTAGTTTAAACAGGTTTTGGCTGTATTAAACTGAGCTGGACGGGATGAAACTGAGCTGGAATATGTTGCACTGGGCTGGGCTTGATTAACTTGAGCTGGACTGGGTTAAACTGGGCTGGACTGTATTAAACTGAGCTGGACTGGGTTAAACTGGGCTGGGCTGGATGAAACTGAGCTGAAGTGGATTAAAGTGGGCTGGACAGGGTTAAACTGTGCTAGAGTGAAGTGAACTGGGCTGGGCTGGATTAAACTGAGCTGGACTGTATTTAAACTGGGCTGGACTGTGTTAAAGTGGGCTGGACTGGGTTAAAGTGGGCTGGACTGGGTTATACTGAGCTGTAGTGTATTAAATATGGCTGGCCTGGGTTAAATTAGGCTGGGCTCTATCAAACTGGTCTGGACTGGGTTAAAGTGGGCTGGAGTGGTTTAAATTGAGTTGGACTGGATTAAATGGGGCTGGACTGGGTTAAACTGAGCTGGAGTGAACTAAAGTGGGCTGGGGTGGATTGACCTGAGCTGGAGTGTATTAAATATGGTTGGACTGGGTCAAACTGGGTTGGGCTGGATGGAACTCTTCTGGGCTGTATCAGACTTGGCTGGACTGGTTTCAACTGGGCTGGTCTGGATTATACTGATCTGGAGTGTATTGAATATGGCTGGACTGGGTTATAGTGGGCTGGGCTGGATTGAACTGTTCTGGACTGGGTTAAACTGGAATGGACGGGATTAAACTGGGCTGGACTGGGTTAAATTGAGCCGGACTGGATTAAACTGGGCTGGACTGGGTTAAACTGGGCTGGAGTGAACTTAAGTGGGCTGGGCTGGATCAAACTGTGCTGGACTGGGTTAAACTGGGCTGGACTGCGTTAAACTGGGCTGGACTGGGTTAAACTGGGCTGGGCTGGATTGAATTGAGTTTTCCTGGATTAAACTGAACTGGGTTAAACTGTGCTAGAGTGAACTGAACTGGGCTGGGCTGGATCTAACTAAGGTGGACTGGATTAAACCGGGCTGGACAGGGTTAAATTGGGCTGGAGTGTGTTAAAGTGGGCTGTCCTGTGTTAAAGTGGTTTTGGCCGGAGTAAACTGAGCTGGACGGGATGAAATGGGCTGGAATGTGTTGCTCTGGGCTGGGCTTGATTAACCTGAGCTGGACTGGGTTAAACTGGGCTGGACTGTATAAAACTGAGCTGGACTGGGTTAAACTGGGCTGGACAGGATTAAACTGTGCTAGAGTGAACTGAACTGGGCTGGGCTGGATTGAACTGAGCTGGCCTGGGTTAAACTGGGCTGGGCTGTATCAGACTGGGCTGGGCTGGGTCAGACTGAGCTAGACTGGATTAAACTGGGCTGGACTGGGTTATACCGAGCTGGAGTGTATTAAATATGGGTGGACTGTGTTAATCGGGCTGGGCTGTATCAAACTGGTCTGGACTGGGTTAAACTGGGCTGGAGTGAACTAAACTGGTCTGGGCTGGATTGAACTGAGCTGGACTGAGTGAAACAGAGCTGAACTGAGTTTGCCTGGATTAAACTGAACTGGACAGGATTAAACTGTGCTTGAGTGAACTGAACTGGGCTGGGCTGGATCTAGCTGAGCGGGACTAGATTAAACTGGATTAAACTGAGATGGAGTGTGTTAAACTGGGCTGGAGTGTTTAAAGTGGTTTTGGCTGGATTAAACTGAGCTGGACTGGGATGAAACTGGGCTGGAATGTGTTGCTCTGGGCTGGGCTGATTAACCTGAGCTGGACTGTATTAAACTGGGCTGGACTGGGTTAAACTGGGCTGGACTGGGTTAAACTGGGCTGGACTGGGTTAAATTGAGCTGGACTGGGTTAAACTGGGCTGGACTGGGTTAAACTGGGCTGGATTAAAGTGGGCTGGACTGGGTTAAACTGGGCTGGACTGGGTTAAACTGGGCTGGACTGGGTTAAACTGTGTTGTGAACTGACCTGGGCTGGATGAAACTGAGCTGGATTGGATTAAACCGGGCTGGACTGGGTTATATTGGGCTGGACTGGATTAAATGGGGCTGGACTGGGTTAAACTATGGGCTGTGGGCTGGGCTGGATTGAACTGAGCTGGAGTGTATTAAATATGGTTGTACTGGGTTAAACTGGGTTTGGCTGGATGGTACTGTTCTGGGCTGTATCAGACTGGGCTGGACTGGGTTCAAGTGGGCTGGTCTGGATTATAGTGATCTGGAGTGTATTGAATATGGCTGGACTGGGTTAAACTGGGCTGGGCTGGATTGAACTGAGTTTGCCTGGATTAAACTGAACTGGACAGGGTTAAACTGTGGTAGAGTGAACTGAACTGGGCTGGATCTAACTGAGCTGGACTGGATTAAACTGGGCTGGACTGGGTTAAATTGGGCTGGTGTGTGTTAAAGTGGGCTGTCCTGTGTTAAAGTGGTTTTGGCTGGAGTAAACTGAGCTGGATGGGATGAAATGGGCTGGAATGTGTTGCTCTGGGCTGGGCTTGATTAACCTGAGCTGGACTGGGTTAAACTTGGCTGGACTGTATAAAACTGAGCTGGACTGGGTTAAACTGGGCTGGGCTGGATGAAACTGAGCTGGACTGGATTAAAGTGGGCTGGACAGGGTTAAACTGTGCTAGAGTGAACTGAACTGGGCTGGGCTGGATTAAACTGGGCTGGAGTGGGTTAAATATTGCTGGACTGTGTTAAACTGGGCTGGGCTGGGTTATACTGAGCTGTAGTGTATTAAATATGGGTGGCCTGGCTTAAATTAGGCTGGGCTGTATCAAACTGAGTGGGTTAAAGTGGGCTGGCCTCAAACTGAGTTGGACTGGATTAAATGGGCTGGGCTGGTTAAACTGTGCTGGAGTGAATTAAAGTGAGCTGGGCTGGATTGAAGTGAGCTGGTGTGTAAAATATGGTTGGACTGGGTTAAACTGGGCTGGACTCGGGTTAAACTATCTGGACTGGGTTAAACTTGGCTGGACTGGGTTAAACAGGGCTGGACTGCATTAAAGTGGGGTGGACTGTGTTAAACTGAGCTGGACTGCGTTAAACAGGGCTTGACTGTATTGAACTGGGCTGGACTGCTGGACTGTGTTAAACAGGGCTGGACTGGGTTAAACAGGGCTGGAGTGGATGAAAGTGGGCTGGACTGGGTTAAACTGGGCTGGACTGGGTTATACTGAGCTGTAGTGTATTAAATATGGCTGGGCTGTATTAAACTGGTCTGGACTGGGTTATACTGGTCTGGACTGGGTTAAAGTGGGCTGGGCTGGATTGAACTGAGCTGGACTGGATTACGCTGGGCTGGTCAGGGTTAAATTGGGCTGGTCTGTGTTGAAGTGGGCTGGACTAGTTTAAACAGGTTTTGGCTGTATTAAACTGAGCTGGACGGGATGAAACTGAGCTGGAATATGTTGCACTGGGCTGGGCTTGATTAACTTGAGCTGGACTGGGTTAAACTGGGCTGGACTGTATTAAACTGAGCTGGACTGGGTTAAACTGGGCTGGGCTGGATGAAACTGAGCTGAAGTGGATTAAAGTGGGCTGGACAGGGTTAAACTGTGCTAGAGTGAAGTGAACTGGGCTGGGCTGGATTAAACTGAGCTGGACTGTATTTAAACTGGGCTGGACTGTGTTAAAGTGGGCTGGACTGGGTTAAAGTGGGCTGGACTGGGTTATACTGAGCTGTAGTGTATTAAATATGGCTGGCCTGGGTTAAATTAGGCTGGGCTCTATCAAACTGGTCTGGACTGGGTTAAAGTGGGCTGGAGTGGTTTAAATTGAGTTGGACTGGATTAAATGGGGCTGGACTGGGTTAAACTGAGCTGGAGTGAACTAAAGTGGGCTGGGGTGGATTGACCTGAGCTGGAGTGTATTAAATATGGTTGGACTGGGTCAAACTGGGTTGGGCTGGATGGAACTCTTCTGGGCTGTATCAGACTTGGCTGGACTGGTTTCAACTGGGCTGGTCTGGATTATACTGATCTGGAGTGTATTGAATATGGCTGGACTGGGTTATAGTGGGCTGGGCTGGATTGAACTGTTCTGGACTGGGTTAAACTGGAATGGACGGGATTAAACTGGGCTGGACTGGGTTAAATTGAGCCGGACTGGATTAAACTGGGCTGGACTGGGTTAAACTGGGCTGGAGTGAACTTAAGTGGGCTGGGCTGGATCAAACTGTGCTGGACTGGGTTAAACTGGGCTGGACTGCGTTAAACTGGGCTGGACAGTGTTAAACTGGGCTGGGCTGGATTGAATTGAGTTTTCCTGGATTAAACTGAACTGGACAGGGTTAAACTGTGCTAGAGTGAACTGAACTGGGCTGGGCTGGATCTAACTAAGGTGGACTGGATTAAACCGGGCTGGACAGGGTTAAATTGGGCTGGAGTGTGTTAAAGTGGGCTGTCCTGTGTTAAAGTGGTTTTGGCCGGAGTAAACTGAGCTGGACGGGATGAAATGGGCTGGAATGTGTTGCTCTGGGCTGGGCTTGATTAACCTGAGCTGGACTGGGTTAAACTGGGCTGGACTGTATTAAACTGAGCTGGACTGGGTTAAAGTGGGCTGGACAGGATTAAACTGTGCTAGAGTGAACTGAACTGGGCTGGGCTGGATTGAACTGAGCTGGCCTGGGTTAAACTGGGCTGGGCTGTATCAGACTGGGCTGGGCTGGGTCAGACTGAGCTAGACTGGATTAAACTGGGCTGGACTGGATTAACCGAGCTGGAGTGTATTAAATATGGGTGGACTGTGTTAATCGGGCTGGGCTGTTGGGCACAATAAAGTGGTTTTGGCAAACTGGTCTGGACTGGGTTAAACTGGGCTGGTCTGGGTTAAACTGGGCTGGACTGGATTGAACTGAGCTGGACTGGAGTAAACTGGGCTGGACAGGATTAAACTGTGCTGGAGTGAACTTAGTGGGCTGGGCTGGATCTGTGCTGGACTGGGTTAAACTGGGCTGCGCTGGGTTAAATTGAGCTGGACTGGGCTGGACTGGGTTAAACTGGGCTGGACTGGATTGAACCGGGCTGGACAGTGTTAAACTGTGCTACAGTGAACTGAACTAGGCTGGGCTGGATGTGAGCTGGACTGGGTTAAACTGGGCTGGACTGGGTTAAACTGGGCTGGAGTGTGTCAAACTGAGTTGGTCTGGATTAAACTGAGCTGGACTGGGTGAAATGGGCTGGAATGTGTTAAACTGCTGGGCTGGGCTTGATTAACTGAGCTGGACTGGGTTAAACTGGGCTGGACTGTGTAAAACTGAGCTGGACTGGGTTAAACTGGGCTGGACAAGGTTAAACTGGGCTGGGCTGTGGATTGAACTGAGCTGGCCTGGGTTAAACTGGGCTGGGCTGGGTAAAACTGGACTGGAGGGCTGGACTGGATTATACCGAGCTGGAGTGTATTAAATATGGGTGGACTGTGTTAATCGGGCTGGGCTGTATCAAACTGGTCTGGACTGGGTTAAACTGGGCTGGTCTGGGTTAAACTGGGCTGTGCTGGATTGAACTGAGCTGGACTGGATTAAAGTGGGCTGGACAGGATTAAACTGTGCTTGAGTGAACTAATCTGGGGTGGGCTGGATTCAACTGAGCTTGACTGGGTTAAACTCGGCTGGACTGGGTTAAACTGGGCTGGAGTGGTTTAAATTGAGCCGGACTGGATTAAACTGGGCTGGAGTGGTTTAAATTGAGTTGGACTGGATTAAATGGGGCTGGACTGGTTTAAACTGTGCTGGAGTGAATTAAAGTGGGTTGGGCTGGATTGAAGTGAGCTGGAGTGTATTAAATATGGTTGGACTGGGTTAAACTTGGCTGGACTGGGTTAGACAGGGCTGTACTGCATTAAAGTGGGGTGGACTGTGTTAAACTGAGCTGGACTGCGTTAAACAGGGCTTGACTGGATTGAACTGGGCTGGACGGGATTAAAGTGGGCTGGAGTGTGTTAAACTGAGCCGGACTGCGTTAAACAGGGCTTGACTGGATTGAAGTGAGCTGGACTGGGTTAAACTGGGCTGGACTGTATTAAACTGAGCTGGACTGGGTTAAAGTGGGCTGGGCTGGATGAAACTGAGCTGAAGTGGATTAAAGTGGGCTGGACAGGGTTAAACTGTGCTAGAGTGAAGTGAACTGAGCTGGGCTGGATTAAACTGAGCTGGACTATGTTAAAGTGGGCTGGACTGGGTTAAACTGGGCTGGACTGGGTTATACTGAGCTGTAGTGTATTAAATATGGCTGGCCTGGGTTAAATTAGGCTGGGCTCTATCAAACTGGTCTGGACTGGGTTAAAGTGGGCTGGAGTGGTTTAAATTGAGTTGGACTGGATTAAATGGGGCTGGACTGGGTTAAACTGAGCTGGAGTGAACTAAAGTGGGCTGGGGTGGATTGACCTGAGCTGGAGTGTATTAAATATGGTTGGACTGGGTCAAACTGGGTTGGGCTGGATGGAACTCTTCTGGGCTGTATCAGACTTGGCTGGACTGGTTTCAACTGGGCTGGTCTGGATTATACTGATCTGGAGTGTATTGAATATGGCTGGACTGGGTTATAGTGGGTTGGGCTGGATTGAACTGTTCTGGACTGGGTTAAACTGGAATGGACGGGATTAAACTGGGCTGGACTGGGTTAAATTGAGCCGGACTGGATTAAACTGGGCTGGACTGGGTTAAACTGGGCTGGACTGGGTTAAACTGGGCTGGAGTGAACTTAAGTGGGCTGGGCTGGATCAAACTGTGCTGGACTGGGTTAAACTGGGCTGGACTGGGTTAAACTGGGCTGGGCTGGATTGATTTGAGTTTTCCTGGATTAAACTGAACTGGTCAGGGTTAAACTGTGCTAGAGTGAACTGAACTGGGCTGGGCTGGATCTAACTAAGGTGGACTGGATTAAACCGGGCTGGACAGGGTTAAATTGGGCTGGAGTGTGTTAAAGTGGGCTGTCCTGTGTTAAAGTGGTTTTGGCTGGAGTAAACTGAGCTGGATGGGATTAAACTGAGCTGGAATGTGTTGCACTGGGCTGGGCTTGATTAAGCTGAGCTGTACTGGGTTAAACTGGGCTGGACTGTATTAAACTGAGCTGGCCTGGGTTAAACTGGGCTGGGCTGTATCAGACTGGGCTGGGCTGGGTCAGACTGAGCTAGACTGGATTAAACTGGGCTGGACTGGATTATACCGAGCTGGAGTGTATTAAATATGGGTGGACTGTGTTAATCGGGCTAGGCTGTATCAAACTGGTCTGGACTGGGTTAAACTGGGCTGGTCTGGGTTAAACTGGGCTGTGCTGGATTGAACTGAGCTGGACTGGATTAAAGTGGGCTGGACAGGATTAAACTGTGCTTGAGTGAACTAATCTGGGGTGGGCTGGATTCAACTGAGCTTGACTGGGTTAAACTGGGCTGGAGTGGTTTAAATTGAGCCGGACTGGATTAAACTGGGCTGGAGTGGTTTAAATTGAGTTGGACTGGATTAAGTGGGGCTGGACTGGTTTAAACTGTGCTGGAGTGAACTAAAGTGGGCTGGTCTGGATTGAAGTGAGCTGGAGTGTATTAAATATGGTTGGACTGGGTTAAACTTGGCTGGACTGGGTTAAACAGGGCTGTACTGCATTAAAGTGGGGTGGACTGTGTTAAACTGTGGGCTGGACTGGGTTAAACTGTGCTGGAGTGAACTAAAGTGGGCTGGGGTGGATTGACCTGAGCTGGAGTGTATTAAATATGGTTGGACTGGTTTCAACTGGGCTGATCTGGATTATACTGATCTGGAGTGTATTGAATATGGCTGGACTGGGTTATAGTGGGCTGGGCTGGATTGAACTGTTCTGGACTGGGTTAAACTGGCATGGACGGGATTAAACTGGGCTGGACTGGGTTAAACTGGGCTGGGCTGGATTAAACTGGGCTGGACTGGGTTAAACTGGGCTGGACTGCGTTAAACTGGGCTGGACTGGGTTAAACTGGGCTGGGCTGGATTGAATTGAGTTTGCCTGGATTATACTGAACTGGACAGGGATAAACTGCTAGAGTGAACTGAACTGGGCTGTGCTGGATCTAACTAAGGTGGACTGGATTAAACCGGGCTGGACAGGGTTAAATTGGGCTGGAGTGTGTTAAAGTGGGCTGTCCTGTGTTAAAGTGGTTTTGGCCAGAGTAAACTGAGCTGGACGGGATGAAATGGGCTGGAATGTGTTGCTCTGGGCTGGGCTTGATTAACCTGAGCTGGACTGGGTTAAACTGGGCTGGTCTGTATTAAACTGAGCTGGGCTGGTTTAAACTGGGCTGGGCTGGATGAAACTGAGCTGGACTAGATTAAAGTGGGCTGGACTGGATTATACAGAGCTGGAGTGTATTAAATATGGCTGGACTGGATTAACCTTAAATGGGCTGTATCAAATTGGTCTGGACTGGATTATACTGCGCTGGGCTGGATTGAACTGAGCTGGACAGTGGGCTGGACAGGATTAAACTGTGCTTGAGTGAACTAATCTGGGCTGGGCTGGATTAAACTGAGCTGGACTGCAATAACTGGTTTGGCCTGGGTTAAACTGGGGTGGGCTGTATCAAACTGGGCTGGACTGGGTTAAATTGGGCTGGAGTGAACTAAACTGGTCTGGGCTGGATTGAACTGAGCTGGACTGAGTGAAACAGAGCTGGACTGGTTTAAATTTGGCTGGGCTGTATCAGACTGGGCTGGGCTGGGTCAAACTGAGCTAGACTGGATTAAACTGGGCTGGACTGGATTATACCGAGCTGGAGTGTATTAAATACGGCCGGACTGGATTAACCTGGGCTGGGCTGTATCAAGCTGGTCTGGACTGGGTTATACTGGGCTGGTCTGGGATAAACTGGGCTGGGCTGGATTGAACTGAGCTGGAGTGGGTTAAAGTGGGCTGGACAGGATTAAACTGTGCTTGAGTGAACTAATCTGGGCTGGGCTGGATTCAACTGAGCTTGACTGGGTCAAACTCGGCTGGACTGGGTTAAATTGATCCGGACTGGATTAAACTGGGCTGGAGTGGTTTAAATTGAGTTGGACTGGATTAAATGGGGCTGGACTGGGTGAAACTGTGCTGGAGTGAACTAAAGTGGGTTGGGCTGGATTGAAGTGAGCTGGAGTGTATTAAATATGGTTGGATTGGGTTAAAATGGGCTGGGCTGGATTGAGCTGTGCTGGAGTGGATTAAACTGGGCTGGACAGGGTTAAACTGTGCTAGAGAGAAGTGAACTGGGCTGGGTTGGATTAATCTGAGCTGGACTGGGTTAAAGTGGGGTGGATCAAACTGAGCTGGACTGTGTTTAAACTGGGCTGGACTGGGTTAAACTGGGCTGTTCTGGATTATACTGAGCTGGAGCGTATTAAACATGGCTGGACTGTGTTAAACTGGTCTGGATTGAACTGTTCTGGACTGGGTTAAGCTGGGCTGGGCTGGGCTGGGCTAAACTGAGCTGGACTGGAATTAAATTCGGCTGGGCTGGATTAAACTGGTTTGGAGTAGATTATACTGAGCTGGAGTGTGTGAAATATGGCTGGACTGTGTTAAACATTGCTGGGCTGTATCAAACCAGGCTGGCCTGGGTTAAACGGGGCTGATCTAAATTATACTGAGCTGGAGTGTATTAAATATGGCTGGACAGGGTTAAACCTCGCTGGGCTGTATCACACTGTGCTGGCCTGGGTTAAACTGGGCTAGACTAGGTTAAAATGGGCTGGGCTGGATTGAATTGAGCTGGACTGGACTAAACTGGGGTGGGCTGGGTTAAACTGAGCTGGACTGGGTTAAAGTTGGCTGGACTGGGATGAACTGACAGGGACTGGATTATACTGAGCTGGAGTGTATTAAATATGGCTGGACTGGGTTAAATTGGGCTGGGCTGGGTTAAACTCGGCTGGGCTGGATTGAACAGAGCTGGACTTGATTATATGTGGCTGGACTGCGTTAAACTGAGCTAGACTTGGTTAAACCGAGTTGGACTGGATTAAACTGAGCTGGACTGGGTTAAAGTGGGCTGGGCTGGATCAAACTGTGCTGGGCTGGATCAAACTGAGCTGGACTGGATTAAACTGGGCTGGACTGGGTTAAATTGGACTGGGCTGGTTGGAACTGAGCTGGACAGGATTAAACTTGGCTGGACTGGGTTAAACTGAGCTGGGCTGGATTGAACTGATCTGGACTGATTTAAACTGGTCTGGACAGGGTTAAGCTGTGCTAGGGTGTACTGAACTGGGCTCGGCTGGATTAAACTGAGCTGAACTGGGTTGGGCTGGGCTGGATTAAACTGAGCTGGACTGCTTTTAAACTGGGCTGGGCTGGATCAAACTGGTCTGGACTGGATTTAACCTGGCTGGGCTTTATTAAACTGAGCTGAACTGGATTAAAGTGGATTGGCCTGGGTTAAACTGGGGTGGGCTGTATCAGACTGGGCTGGAAAGGGTTAAACTGGTCTGGACTGGGTTAAACTGGGCTGGAGTGAACTAAACTGGGCTGGGCTGGATCTAACTGAGCTGGACTGGATTAATGTGTGCTGGACAAGATTAAATTGGGCTGGAGTGTGTTAAAGTGGGCTGTCCTGTGTTAAAGTGGTTTTGGCTGGATTAAACTGAGCTGGACGGGATGAAACTGGGCTGGAATGTGTTGCATTGGGCTTTGCTTGATTAAAGTGAGCTGGACTGGGTTAAACTGGTCTGGACTGGGTTAAACAGAGCTGGACTGGATTAAAGTGGGCTGGAGTGTGTTAAACTGAGCCGGCCTGCCTTAAACAGGGCTTGACTGGATGGAACTGGGCTGGACTGGGTTAAACTGAGCTGTAGTGCATTAAATATGGCTGGGCTGTATTAAACTGGTCTGGACTGGGTTATACTGGGCTGGACTGGGTTAAAGTGGGCTGGGCTGGATTGAACAGAGCTGGACTTGATTAAACTTGGCTGGGCTGCGCTAAACTGAGCTAGACTTTGTTAAACTGAGTCAGTCTGGATTAAACTGAGCTGGACTGGGTTAAAGTGGGCTGGGCTGAGCTGGACTGGGTTAAAGTGGGCTGGGCTGGATCAAACTGAGCTGGACTGTGTTTAAACTGGGCTGGACTATGCTAAAGTGGGCTGGACTGGGTTAAAGTGGGCTGGGCTGGATTAAACTGAGCTGGACTGGATTAAACTGAGCTGGGCTGTATTAAACTGAGCTGGGCTGCATTCAACTGGTCTGGACTGGGTTAAACTGGGCTGGGCTGGGTTAAACTGTGCTGGGCTGGATCAAACTGAGCTGGACTGGGTTAAACTGGGCTGGACTGGGTTAAACTGGGCTGGGCTGGATTGTGCTGTGCTGGACTGGATTAAACTGGGCTGGGCAGGGTTAAACTGTGCTAGAGTGAAGTGAACTGAGCTGGGCTGGATTAATGTGAGCTGGACTGGGTTAAAGTGGGCTGGATCAAACTGAGCTGGACTGTGTTTAAACTGGGCTGGACTGGGTTAAACTGGGCTGTTCTGGATTATACTGAGCTGCAGTGTATTAAATATGGCTGTACTGTGTTAAACTGGTCTGGATTGAACTGTTCTGGACTGGGTTAAGCTGGGCTGGGCTGGGCTAAACTGAGCTGGACTGGAATTAAATTCGGCTGGGCTGGATTAAACTGGTTTGGAGTAGATTATACTGAGCTGGAGTGTATGAAATATGGCTGGACAGGGTTAAACCTCGCTGGGCTGTATCACACTGTGCTGGCCTCGGTTAAACTGGGCTAGACTAGGTTAAAATGGGCTGGGCTGGATTGAATTGAGCTGGACTGGACAAAACTGGGGTGGGCTGGGTTAAACTGAGCTGGACTGGATTAAACTGGCCTGGACTGGGATAAACTGACAGGGACTGGATTATACTGAGCTGGAGTGGATTAAATATAGCTAGACTGTGTTAAATTGGGCTGGCCTGTATCAGACTGGGCTGGACTGGGTTAAACTGTGCTGGGCTAAATTGAAATGAGCTGGACTGGATTAAACTGGGCTGGATAGGGTTAAACTGTGATACAGTGAACTGACCTGGGCTGGATGAAACTGAGCTGGACTGGATTAAACCGGGCTGGCCTGGTTTATATTGGGCTGGACTGTGTTAAAGTGGGCTGTCCTGTGTTAAAGTGGTTTTGGCTGGAGTAAACTGAGCTGGAGGGGATGAAATGGGCTGGAATGTGTTGCTCTGGGCTGGGCTTGATTAACCTGAGCTGGACTGGGTTAAACTGGGCTGGACTGTATTAAACTGAGCTGGGCTGGGTTAAACTTGGGTGGGCTGGATGAAACTGAGCTGGACTGTATTAAAGTGGGCTGGACAGGGTTAAACTGTGCTAGAGTGAACTGATCTGGGCTGGGCTGGATGAAACGGGGCTGGTCTGGGTTAAAGTGGGCTGGGCTGTATCATACTGGGCTGGGCTGGGTCAAACTGAGCTAGACTGGGTTAAACTGGGCTGGACTGGATTATACCGAGCTGGAGTGTATTAAATATGGGTGGACTGTGTTAATCGGGCTGGGCTGTATCAAACTGGTCTGGACTGGTTTAAACTGGGCTGGGGTGGATTGAACTGAGCTGGACTGGATTAAAGTGGGCTGGACAGGATTAAACTGTGCTTGAGTGAACTGAACTGGGCTGGGCTGGATCTAACTGAGCTGGACTGGATTAATGTGTGCTGGACAAGATTAAATTGGGCTGGAGTGTGTTAAAGTGGGCTGTCCTGTGTTAAAGTGGTTTTGGCTGGATTAAACTGAGCTGGACGGGATGAAACTGGGCTGGAATGTGTTGCACTGGGCTGGGCTTGATTAAAGTGAGCAGGACTGGGTTAAACTGGGCTGGACTGGGTTAAAAAGGGCTGGAGTGGATGAAAGTGGGCAGGAGTGTGTTAAACTGAGCCGGCCTGCGTTAAACAGGGATTGACTGGATTGAACAGGGCTGGGCTGTATCAAACTGGGTTATACTGGGCTGGGCTGGATTGAACTGAGCTGGAGTGGATTAAAGTGGGATGGACAGGATTAAACTGTGCTTGAGTGAACTGAACTGGGCTGGAATGGATTAAAATGAGCTGGACTGTGTTAAACAGGGCTTGACTGGATTGAACTGGGCTGGACTGGGTTAAACTGGGCTGGACTGAATTATGCTGAGCTGTAGTGTATTAAATATGGCTGGGCTGTATTAAACTGGTCTGGACTGGGTTATACTGGTCTGGACTGGATTAAACTGGGCTGGGCTGGATTGAACTGAGCTGGACTGGATTAAACTGGGCTGGTCAGGGTTAAATTGGGTTGGACTGTGTTGAAGTGGGCTGGACTGGTTTAAACTGGTTTTGGCTGGATTAAACGGAGCTGGACGGGATTAAAGTGGGCTGGAATGTGTTGCACTGGGCTGGGCTTGATTGAACTGAGCTGGACTGTGTTAAACTGGGAGTGGTAAAGTGGGCTGGACTGGATTAATGTGGGCTGGACTGGATTAAAGTGGGCTGGACTGGGTTAAACTGGGCTGTTCTGAATTATACTGAGCTGTAGTGTATTAAATATGGCTGGTGTGTGTTAAACTGGTCTGGGCTATATTGAACTGTTCTGGACTGGGTTAAGCTGGTCTGGTCTGGGTTAAACTGAACTGGACTGGAATTAAATTGGGCTGGACTAGGTTAAACGGGGCTGATCTAAATTATACTGAGCTGGAGTGTATTAAATATGGCTGGACTGCGTTAAACTAGGCTGGACTGGGTTAAAATGGGCTGGGCTGGATTGAACTGGGCTGGACTGGGTTAAAGTGGGCTGGACTGGGATAAACTGTCAGGGACTGGAATATACTGAGCTGGAGTAGATTAAATGTGGCTGGACTGTGTTAAATATGGCTGGACTGTATGAGACTGGGCTGGACTGGGTTAAACTGGGCTGGACTGGGTTAAACCTGGCTGGGCTGGATTGAAATGAGCTGGACTGGATTAAACTGGGCTGGACTGGGTTATATTGGGCTGGACTGTGTTAAAGTGGGCTGTCCTGTGTTAAAGTGGTTTTGGCTGGAGTAAACTGAGCTGGATGGGATGAAATGGGCTGGAATGTGTTGCTCTGGGCTGGGCTTGATTAACCTGAGCTGGACTGGGTTAAACTGGGCTGGCCTGGGTGAAATTAGGCTGGGCTGTATCAAACTGAGCTGGACTGGGTTAAAGTGGGCTGGACTGGGTTAAATTGAGTTGGACTGGGTTAAACTGTGCTGGAGTGAACTAAAGTGGGCTGGGCTGGATTGACCTCAGCTGGAGTGTATTAAATATGGTTGGACTGGGTTAAACTGGGCTGAGCAGGATAGAACTGTTCTGGGCTGTATCAGACTTGGCTGGACTGGGTTCAACTGGGCTGGTCTGGATTATACTGATCTGGAGTGTATTGAATATGGCTTTACTGGGTTATAGTGGGCTGGGCTGGATTGAACTGTTCTGGACTGTGTGAAACTGGAATGGATGGGATTAAACTGGGCTGGACTGGTTTAAATTGGCCGGCCTGGATTAAACTGGGCTGGACTGGGTTAAACTGGGCTGGAGTGAACCTAAGTGTGCTGGGCTGGATCAAACTGTGCTGGACTGGGTTAAACTGGGCTGGACTGCGTTAAACTGGGCTGGACTGTGTTAAACTGGGCTGGGCTGGATTGAAATGAGTTTTCCTGGATTAAACTGAACTGGACAGGGTTAAACTGTGCTAGAGTGACCTGAACTGGGCTGTGCTGGATCTAACTGAGGTGGACTGGATTAAACCGGGCTGGACAGGGTTAAATTGGGCTGGAGTGTGTTAAAGTGGGCTGTCCTGTGTTAAAGTGGTTTTGGCTGGAGTAAACTGAGCTGGACGGGATGAAATGGGCTGGAATGTGTTGCTCTGGGCTGGGCTTGATTAACCTGAGCTGGACTGGGTTAAACTGGGCTGGACTGTATTAAACTGGGCTGAGCTGGGTTAAACTGGGCTGGGCTGGATGAAACTGAGCTGGACTGGATTAAAGTGGGCTGGACAGGGTTAAACTGTGCTAGAGTGAGCTGAACTGGGCTGGGCTGGATTAAACTGAGCTGGACTGTGTTTAAACTGGGCTGGACTGGGTTAAACTGGGCTGGACTGGGTTAAATTGGGCTGGGCTGGATGGAACTGAGCTGGACTGGATTAAACTTGGCTGGACTGGGTTAAACTGAGCTGGGGTGGATTGAACTGAGCTGGACTGGATTAAACTGGGCTGGATAGGGTTAAACTGGGCTGGATAGGGTTAAACTGTGATACAGTGAACTAACCTGGGCTGGATGAAACTGAGCTGGATTGGATTAAACCGGGCTGGACTGGGTTATATTGGGCTGGACTGGATTAAATGGGGCTGGACTGGGTTAAACTATGCTGGAGTGAACTAAAGTGGGCTGGGCTGGGCTGGATTGAACTGAGCTGGAGTGTATTAAATATGGTTGGACTGGGTTAAACTGGGTTGGGCTGGATGGTACTGTTCTGGGCTGTATCAGACTGGGCTGGACTGGGTTCAAGTGGGCTGGTCTGGATTATAGTGATCTGGAGTGCATTGAATATGGCTGGACTGGGTTAAACTGGGCTGGGCTGGATTGAACTGAGTTTGCCTGGATTAAACTGAACTGGACAGGGTTAAACTGTGCTAGAGTGAACTGAACTGGGCTGGGCTGGATCTAACTGAGGGGGACTGGATTAAACTGGGCTGGACAGGGTTAAATTGGGCTGGAGTGTGTTAAAGTGGGCTGTCCTGTGTTAAAGTGGTTTTGGCTGGAGTAAACTGAGCTGGATGGGATGAAATGGGCTGGAATGCGTTGCTCTGGGCTGGGCTTGATTAACCTGAGCTGGACTGGGTTAAACTGGGCTGGACTGGATTATACCGAGCTGGAGTGTATTAAATATGGCTGGACTGGATTAACCTGGGCTGGGCTGTATCAAACTGGTCTGGACTGGGTTATACTGGGCTGGGCTGGTTTGAACTGATCTGGACTGGATTAAAGTGGGCTGGACAGGATTAAACTGTGCTTGAGTGAACTAATCTGGGCTGGGCTGGATTCAACTGAGCTTGTCTGGGTTAAATTGATCCGGACTGGATTAAACTGGAGTGGAGTGGTTTAAATTGAGTTGGACTGGATTAAATGGGGCTGGACTGGTTTAAACTGTGCTGGAGTGAACTAAAGTGGGCTGTGCTGGATTGAAGTGAGCTGGAGTGTATTAAATATGCTTGGACTGGGTTAAACTGGGCTGGGCTGGGTTAAACTGTGCTGGGCTGGATCAAACTGAGCTGGACTGGGTTAAACTGGGCTGGACTGGGTTAAACTGGGCTGGGCTGGGCTGGGCTGGATTGTGCTGTGCTGGACTGGATTAAACTGGGCTGGGTAGGGTTAAACTGTGCTAGAGTGAACTGAACTGGGCTGGGCAGGAATAATCTGAGCAGGACTGGGTTAAAGTGGGCTGGATCAAACTGAGCTGGACTGTGTTTAAACTGGGCTGGACTGGGTTAAACTGGGCTGTTCTGGATTATACTGAGCTGGATTGTATTAAATATGGCTGTACTGTGTTAAACTGGTCTGGATTGAACTGTTCTGGACTGGGTTAAGCTGGGCTGGGCTGGGCTAAACTGAGCTGGACTGGAATTAAATTCGGCTGGGCTGGATTAAACTGGTTTGGACTGGATTATACAGAGCTGGAGTGTATTAAATATGGCTGGATTGTGTTCAACTGTGCTGGGCTCTATCAAACAGGGCTGGCTGGGCTAAACGGGGCTGATCTAAATTATACTGAGCTGGAGTGTATTAAATATGGCTGGATGGAACTGAGCTGAACTGGATTAAACTTGGCTGGACTGGGTTAAACTGAGCTGGGCTGGATTGAACTGATCTGGACTGATTTAAACTGGTCTGGACCGGGTTAAGCTGTGCTAGAGTGTACTGAACTGGGCTGGGCTGGATTAAACTGAGCTGGACTGGGTTGGGCTGGGCTGGATCAAACTGAGCTGGACTGGATTTAACCTGGCTGGGCTTTATTAAACTGAGCTGGACTGGATTATAGTGGGTTGGCCTGGGTTAAATTGGGTTGGGCTGTATCAGACTGGGCTGGAATGGGTTAAACTGGGCTGGAGTGGGTTAAACTGGGCTGGAGTGAACTAAACTGGGCTGGGCTGGATTGAACTGAGCTGGACTGGATTAAACTGTGCTTGAGTGAACTGAACTGGGCTGGGCTGGATCTAACTGAGCTGGACTGGATTAATGTGTGCTGGACAAGATTAAATTGGGCTGGAGTGTGTTAAAGTGGGCTGTCCTGTGTTAAAGTGGTTTTGGCTGGATTAAACTGAGCTGGACGGGATGAAACTGGGCTGGAATGTGTTGCACTGGGCTGGGCCCGATTAAAGTGAGCAGGACTGGGTTAAACTGGTCTGGACTGGGTTAAACAGGGCTGGACTGGATTAAAATGGGCTGGAGTTTGTTAAACTGAGCCGGCCTGCCTTAAACAGGGCTTGACTGGATTGAACTGGGCTGGACTGTGTTATACTGAGCTGTAGTGCATTAAATATGGCTGGGCTGTATTAAACTGCTCTTGACTGGGTTATACTGGGCGGGAGTGGATTAAATATGGCTGGACTGTGTTAAACTGTGCTGGGCTGTATCAGACTGGGCTGGTCTGGGTTAAACCTGGGTGGGCTGGATTGAAATGAGCTGGACTGGATTAAACTGGGCTGGATAGGGTTAAACTGTGATACAGTGAACTGACCTGGGCTGGATGAAACTGAGCTGGACTGGATTAAACCGGGCTGGCCTGGGTTATATTGGGCTGGACTGTGTTAAAGTGGGCTGTCCTGTGTTAAAGTGGTTTTGGCTGGAGTAAACTGAGCTGGATGGGATGAAACTGGGCTGGAATGCGTTGCAGTGGGCTGGGCTTGATTAACCTGAGCTGGACTGGGTTAAACTGGGCTGGACTGTATTAAACTGAGCTGGGCTGGGTTAAACTGGGCTGGGCTGGATGAAACTGAGCTGGACTGGATTAAAGTGGGCTGGACAGGGTTAAACTGTGCTAGAGTGAGCTGAACTGGGCTGGGCTGGATTAAACTGAGCTGGACTGTGTTAAAGTGGTTTTGGCTGGATTAAACTGAGCTGGACGGGATGAAACTGGGCTGGTATGTGTTGCACTGGGCTGGGCTTGATTAAAGTGAGCAGGACTGGGTTACAGTGGGCTGGACTGGGTTAAACAGGGCTGGACTGTATTAAAGTGGGCTGGAGTGTGTTAAACTGAGCCGGCCTGCGTTAAACTGGGCTTGACTGGATTGAACTGGGCTGGACTGTGTTATACTGAGCTGTAGTGCATTAAATATGGCTGGGCTGTATTAAACTGCTCTTGACTGGGTTATACTGGGCTGGACCTGGTTAAAGTGGGCTGGGATGGATTGAACTGAACTGGAATGGGTGAAACTGGGCTGGACTGTGTTAAAGTGGGCTGGACTGTGTTAAACTGGGCTGGGCTGCATTGAAATAAACTGGACTGGATTAAACTGGGCTGGACTGGGATAAACTGACAGGGACTGGATTATACTGAGCTGGAGTGGATTAAATATGGCTGGACTGTGTTAAACTGTGCTGGGCTGTATCAGACTGGGCTGGACTGGGTTAAACTGGGCTGGGCTGGATTGAAATGAGCTGGACTGGATTAAACTGGGCTGGATAGGGTTAAACTGTGATACAGTGAAGTGACCTGGGCTGGATGAAACTGAGCTGGACTGGATTAAACCGGGCTGGCCTGGGTTATATTGGGCTTGACTGTGTTAAAGTGGGCTGTCTTGTGTTGAAGTGGTTTTGGCTGGATTAACCTGAGCTGGATGGGATGAAACTGGGCTGGAATGTGTTGCACTGGGCTGGGCTTGATTAACTTGAGCTGGACTGGGTTAAACTGGGCTGGACTGTATTAAACTGAACTGGACTGGGTTAAACTGGGCTGGGCTGGATGAAACTGAGCTGAACTGGATTAAAGTGGGCTGGCCAGGGTTAAACTGTGCTAGAGTGAACTGAACTGGGCTGAGCTGGATTAAACTGAGCTGGACTGTGTTAAAGTGGGCTGGACTGGGTTAAACTGGGCTGGAATGAAATAAAGTGGGCTGGGCAGGATTGAACTGAGCTGGAGTGTATTAAATATGGTTGGACTGGGTTAAACTGGGCTGGGCTGGAGTGCATTTAGCTGGACTGGATTAAACTGAACTGGACAGGGTTAAACTGTGCTAGAGTGAAGTGAACTGGGCTGGGCTGGATCAAACTGAGCTGGACGGGATTAAATTGAGCCCGACTCGATTAAACTGGGCTGGACTGGGTTAAACTGTGCTGGAGTGAACTGAACCGGTCTGGGCTGGATCAATCTCAGCTCGGCTGTATTAAACTGAGCTGGGCTGCATTAAAGTGGTCTGGACTGGGTTAAACTGGACTGGGCTGGGTTAAACTGTGCTGGGCTGGATCAAACTGAGCTGGAATGGGTTAAACTGGGCTGGACAGGATGAAATATGGCTGGGCTGGATGGAACTGAGCTGGACTGGATTAAACTTGGCTGGACTGGGTTAAACTGGGCTGGGCTGGACCAATCTGAGCTGGGCTGGTTTAAACTGGGCTGGACTGGGTTAAATTGAGCCGGACTGCATTAAACTGGGCTGGAGTGGTTTAAATTGAGTTGGACTGGATTAAATGTGGCTGGACTGGGTTAAACTGGGCTGGAGTGAACTAAAGTGGGTTGGGCTGGATTGAAGTGAGCTGGAGTGTATTAAATATTGTTGGACTGGGTTAAACTGGGCTGGAGTGGGTTAAACTGGGCTGGGCTGGATTGAGCTGTGCTGGACTGGATTAAACTGGGCTGGGCAGGGATAAACTGTGCTAGAGTGAAGTGAACTGGGCTGGGCTGGATTAATGTGAGCTGGACTGGGTTAAAGTGGGCTGGATCAAACTGAGCTGGATTGTGTTTAAACTGGGCTGGACTGGGTTGAACTGGGCTGTTCTGGATTATACTGAACTGGAGTGTATTAAATATGGCTGGACTGTGTCAAACTGGTCTGGATTGAACTGTTCTGGACTGGGATAAGCTGGGCTGGGCTGGGCTAAACTGAGCTGGACTGGAATTAAATTCGGCTGGGCTGGATTAAACTGGTTTGGACTGGATTATACTGAGCTGGAGTGTATTAAATACGGCTGGACTGTGTTAAACTGTGCTAGGCTGTATCAAACTGGGCTAGACTGTGTTAAACGGGGCTGATCTAAATTATACTGAGCTGGAGTGTATTAAGTATGGCTGGACTGAGTTAAACTGGGCTGGGTTGCATCACACTGGGCTGGCCTGGGTTAAACTGGGCTAGACTAGTTTAAAATAGGCTGGGCTGGATTGAATTGAGCTGGACTGGACTAAACTGGGGTGGACTGTGTTAAACTGAGCTGGACTGGGTTAAAGTTGGCTGGACTGGGATAAACTGACAGGGACTGGATTATACTGAGCTGGAGTGTATTATATATGGGTTTACTGGTTTAAACTGGGCTGGGTTAAACTCGGCTGGGCTGGATTGAACAGAGCTGGACTTGATTAAACTTGGCTGGACTGCGCTAAATTGAGCTAGACTTTGTTAAACTGAGTCAGTCTGGATTAAACTGAGCTGGACTGGTTTAAAGTGGGCTGGGCTGAGCTGGACTGGGTTAAAGTGAGCTGGGCTGGATCAAACTGAGCTGGACTGTGTTAAACTGGGCTGGACTGGGTTAAACTGGGCTGGACTGGTTTAAATTTATCTGGGCTGGATTAAACCGGGCTGGACAGTGTAAATCTGGCTGGAGTGTGTTAAAGTGGGCTGTCCTGTGTTAAAGTGGTTTTGGCTGGAGTAAACTGAGCTGGAGGGGATGACATGGGCTGGAGTGTGTTTCTCTGGGCTGGGCTTGAGTAACCTGAGCTGGACTGGGTTAAACTGGGCTGGAC
>NW_026638398.1:0-3781 GCF_028554395.1 Pezoporus wallicus | reverse complement strand
GCAAGGGAAGGAAAGGCATGGCAAGGCATGGCAAGGCAAGGGAAGACACGGCAAGGCAAGGCAAGGCATGGCAAGGGAAGGAAAGGCATGGCAAGGCAAGGGAAGACACAGCAAGACAAGGCAAGGCAAGGCATGGCAAGGCAAGGCAAGGGAAGACATGGCAAGATAAGGCAAGGCAAGGAAAGGCAAGGCATTGCAAAGGAAGGAAAGACATGGCGAGGAAAGGCAAATCAATGCAAGGCAAATCAAGGGAAGGCAAGTGAAGATAAGGCAAGGCATGGCAAGGAATGGCAAGGCAAGGAAAGTCAAGGCAAAGCAAGGGAATGCAAGGCAAGGCAAGGGAAGGCAAGGGAAGATAAGGAAAGGCATGTCAAGGGAAAGAAAGACCTGGCATTCTGAGGCGAGGCAAAGCAATGCCAGGCAAGGCAAGGCAAGGCAAGGCATGGCAAGGGAAGGAAAGGCATGGCGACGCGAGGCAACGTGAGGCGAGGCGAGGCAAGGCAAGGCGAGGCAAGGTGAGACGAAGCGAGGTGAAGTGAGGCGAGGCAAGGAAAGGCCATTCCAGGCCAGGCAGGGCGAGGCTAGTCGAGGCAAGGTGAGGCAATGTGAGGCGATTCCAGGCAAAGCAAGGCAAGGCGAGGCAAACCAAGGCAAGGGAAGGAAAGGCATGGCAAGGCATGGCAAGGCAAGGCATAGCAAGGCAAGGGAAAGCAAGGCAAGGCAAGGGAAGGCAAAGCTAGGCGAGGCAAAGCCAGGCAAGGCAAGGGAAGGAAAGACCTGGCGAGGCGAGGTGAAGCAATGCAAGGCAAGGTCAAGCAAGGAAAAGCAAGGCAAGGCCATTTAAGGCCAGGCAAGGCGAGGTGAGGCGAGGCTAGGCGAGGCAAGGCAATGTGAAGGCAAGGCAAGGCAAGGCAAGGCAAGGCATGGCAAGGGAAGGAATGTCCTGGGAAAGCCAGGCGAGGCAAGGTGAGGAAAGGCAAGGAAAGGCAAGGCATGGCATGGCA
This sequence comes from Pezoporus wallicus, assembly GCF_028554395.1. Classification (NCBI taxonomy): domain Eukaryota; kingdom Metazoa; phylum Chordata; class Aves; order Psittaciformes; family Psittacidae; genus Pezoporus; species Pezoporus wallicus. The sequence goes on along the minus strand of NW_026638398.1, from coordinate 2,777 downwards.
AGGGAAGGAACGTCATTGCAAGACATGGCAAGGTGAGGGAAAGCAAGGCGAGGGAAGGGAAGGCAAGGCAATGGAAGGCCAGGCAAGGCATGGCAAGGGAAGGCCAGGCATGGCATGACAAGGGAATTAAAGACATGGCAAGGCATGGCAAGGCAAGGGAAGGCAAGGCAAGAGAAAGCTAGGCAAGGCAAGGAAAGTAAAGGCCAGGCAAGGCAAAGCAAGGCAAGGCAAGGCAAGGCAAGGCAAAGCAAGAGAAGGAATGGCAAGGGAAGGAAAATCATAGCAAGGCATGGCAAGAAAAGGGAAGGTAAGGCAAGGGAAGTCAATTCAAGGGAAGACAAGAAAAGGCAAGGCAAGGCAAGGGAATGAAAGGCATGGCGAGGAGACGCAAGGCAAGGCAAAGCGAGGCAAGGCAAGGCAAGGCATTGCAAGGGAAAGAAAGGCATGGCAAGGCAGGGGAATGCAAGGCAAGGCAATGCAAAGCAAGGGAAGGCAAGGCAAGGCCAGGCAAGGTAAGACAAAGAAAGACCAGGCAAGGCAAGGCAAGGCAATGCAAGGCAGGGCAAGGTAAGGCAATGCAAGGCAGGGCAAGGCAAGGCAAGGCAAGGCAATGCCAGGCAAGGCAAGACAAGGCAAGGCAAGGCATGGGAAGGCAAGGGAAGGCAAGGGAAGGCAAGGCTAGGCCAGCCCAGGAAGGGCAAGGCAAGGCAAGGCAAGCCAAGCCCTGCAAGGCCAGGACAGGCCACGTCAAGCAGGGCAAGACCAGGCTAGGCCAAGACAGTCAAGGCAATGGAAGGTACAGAAAGGCAATTCAATGCAAGGCAAAACAAGGCCAGGCCAAGCCATGCCAGGAAAGGCCAGGCAAGATAAGTCAATGCAAGGCAAGACCAGGCAATGAGAGGCAAGGAAAGACAAGGCAAGGCCAGGCAAGGGGAGTCCAGGCCAGGCAAGGCAAGGAAATGCAAGGCAAGGCAAAGCAAGGCAAGGCCAGACAAGGCAAGACAATGCCAGGCAAGGCAAGGCAAGGCAAGGCAAGGCCAGGCAAGGAAATGCCAGGCGAGGCCAAGCCAGGCAAGGCCAGGCAAGTCCAGGCAATGCACAGCAAGGCAATACAAGGCAAGGCATTACAAGGCAAGGCAATGGAAGGAAAGCACATCAAGGCAAGGCCAGGCCAGGCCAAGTCAGGCAAGGCTAGGCAAGGCAAGTGTCGTGGTTTAAAACTAGTCAGGCAGCTTGTTCACTCACTCCCCCAATTCTTGCCCTCCCCCTACTCCCAGAGGGATGGAGAGGAGAATTGAAAAGAATGCAACTCCCACGGGTTGCGATAAGAACAGTTTAGTAACTCAGGTATAACACAAATCACTACTGCTACCACCAAGAATAATAATGATATGATAAAAGCAGTAACAAGGGAAGAGAATACAACACCTCAGCACCAGCTGACCGATAACTCGCCCCGCAGGCTGACCAAGCACCGACCAATACCTCCTCTAACCTGGAGTCCTAGCCCTTCCAGGTAACTCTCAGTTACATCCTGGGAATGACGTGTGGCGTGGACAAGGGCCAGGATGGGGAAGAGCAACGTACAGGCACAGGTACAAGGCCACGGCCACGTCCGTCCCGCCCTGCTGCTGGAGCCTGCCCGTATTCCAAGTTATTGCCATAAAGCACAGTCAGACAAGAACCTTAGTCCAAACCCCACACTTGATAAACTCTAAGACAGCAAATCCTGGCTCTAAGTAAGTTACAACATTCTGAAACTGTGAGATGAAGAGGAACAATACTGAGAGCCAATAAATCCGCATTGTGATGAGTGACTATTAATCCAGTCAGATCTGTCCTTATCTCAACCATTGTGCCCCACGTTAGGCGCCAAAAAGAACTGTTGTGATTTAAAACCAGTCAGGCAGCTCCTTCACTCACTCCCCTCCTTCTTACCTGCCCCCTACTCCCAGAGGGACGGAGAGGAGAATCGAAAAGAATGCAACTCCCACGGGTTGAGATAAGAACAGTTTAGTAACTCAGGTCTAACACACATCACTACTGCTACCACCAATAATAATAATGATAAAGGAAATAACAAGGGAAGAGAATACAACATCTCACCACCAGCTGACTGATAACTCACCCTGCCCCCCCAACCCGACCAAGCACCGACCGGTACCTAGTCCAACCTGGCAGTCCTCTAGCCCTTCTGGGTAGCTCCCTGTTACATCCTGGGCATGGCATGATGTGGCTTGGAATACTTCTTTGGTCAGTTTGGGTCAGGTGTCCTGGCTCAGATTCCTCCCGGATTCCCCTCCTCCCTCGTAGAGCATGAGGCTCAGAAAGTCCAAGCCTTAAGTCAAAACCACTGCGCTGCACCAGCTACTAAGAAGGAGAAAAATGACTGCTGCTGCTAAACCCAGCACACTCGCCAATGACCTTTCTAAGAGTTCCCTAAGACCCCTCTATGACCCCTCATGGAGTCCTCTATGACTCCTCTAAGCCTCAATGGTGCCTCTATGACTCCTCTATGATGCGCCTATGACACCTCTATGATTCCTCTATGACTCCACTATAACTCTAAGACACCTCTATGACTGTAAGACTCTTCTATGTCTAACTTCTCCATCACTCACTCCCCTACAATTCCTCTAACACTCCCCTGACTCTTAGATTATTCTACTATGACTCATCTATGACTCCTCTACGACTCCTCTATGACTCCTCTATGAATCTATGACCCTATGACTACTCTAAGACTCCTCTAAGACTCCACTATTACTCTCTATGAC
>NW_026638397.1:0-380 GCF_028554395.1 Pezoporus wallicus | reverse complement strand
TGCTCTCGGCTGTCCAGTGGCACAGTCAGTAGAGCACAGTCTGCCCAGCAGCACAGAGAGTAGAGCACGAACGTCTGGCCTCTGCTCTCAGAGCCGAAGAGCCAGGAGGGAAAGTATGTGCTGGGCATCTTCAGCACACAGTCAGCTTTGCAACGGTGTCACCATCATTGCTGTCGCTCCTCGCTTTCATACCTAAAGGTCCATTTGAATGCACCCTCTTCGGAGCTTGCTCTCGGCTGCCCAGCTGCACAGTGAGTAGAGCACGAACAGTTGCCGTCTGCTCCCACAATCGAAGAGCCAGGAGGGAAAGCTGGTGAAAGCTTAGGGTTAGGGTTAGGGTTAGGGTTAGGGTTAGGGTTAGGGTTAGGGGTTAGGTTAGG
>NW_026638396.1:0-370 GCF_028554395.1 Pezoporus wallicus | reverse complement strand
TTAGTTAGGAAATTGAGGAGCGACAGCAATGATGGTGACACCGTTGCAAAGCTGACTGTGCGCTGAAGATGCCCAGAACATGCTTTCCCTCCGGGCTCTTTGGCTCTGGGAGCAGAGGCCAGACGTTCGTGCACTAATCGCTGTGCCCCTGGGCAGCCGAGAGAAAGCTTTGGAGAGGTTACATTCAAATGGAATTTTAGTTATGAAACCGAGGAGCGACAGCAATGATGGTGACACCGTTGCAAAGCTGACTGTGTGCTGAAGATGCCCAGCACATGCTTTCCCTCCTGCCTCTTCGGCTGTGAGAGCAGAGGCCAGACGTTCGTGCACTAATCGCTCTGCCCCTGGGCAGCCGAAAACAAGCTTTGCA